>NC_086233.1:42304873-42479873 GCF_036321145.2 Pelmatolapia mariae | reverse complement strand
AGCATATTAGAGAATACATATAAACATAATCTAATTTATTTTCCAACAATATTAAGCCTTCGTGGCAGATGGCCGCCCCACGCTGAGCCTGGTTCTGCTGGAGGTTTCTTCCTGTTAATAGGGAGTTTTTCCTTCCCACTGTTCACAGTGCTCACAGGGTGTCATATGATTGTTGTGGTTTTCTCTGTATTACTGTAGCGTCTTTACCTTACAAACTTAAGGCTTTGGCGTGTAGTTCTGATTTTACACTATATAAATAAAATTGAATTGCTTGGTAAATAGTGCAGTAGACCAGGACTCTAAGACCAGACAAGCCAACCTGAGCACTGCCTGGATTGACTAAAAGAAAGCTTACGACTCACTACCCCACACATGGATCCTGGAGTGCTTGGCACTGTAAAAGGCTAATAGTGTGCCGATAACATTCATCAGGAACTTGCTGGGACTGTGGGAGACCAACTCCAAGGCAATCACATAAGTTACTATGAAGTGCAGAATACACCAAGGTGATGCACTGTCCCTACTGTTCTGCACAGGCCTCAACCCCTGAAGCTAGCTCGTCACTAAAAGTGGATATGGATATAGATTCAGAAGTGGAAGGACCATCAGACACTTTCTGTATATGGATGACATCAAGCTGCATTCCAGGGAGACAAACTCACTGATCTATATCACCAGCTTCTACAGTAAGGACATCAGAATCTAATTTGGACTGAATAAGTGTAGACAAATTGTTGCAAAGGGAGGGAAGGTAATGCGGAATGAATGCATGCCAGAAGGGTGTATATCAGATATACAGGACAGCTACAAGTACCTGAGTATCCCACAGGCCAACAGGAATTATAATGAAGATGCATGAAGGTCAGCCACAGCCACATACAGTGGCTTGCAAAAGTATTCGGCCCCCTTGAACCTTTCCACATTTTGTCACATTACAGCCACAAACATGAATCAATTTTATTGGAATTCCACGTGAAAGACCAATACAAAGTGGTGTACACGTGAGAAGTGGAACAAAAATCATACATGATTCCAAACATTTTTTACAAATAAATAACTGAAAAGTGGGGTGTGCGTAATTATTCAGCCCCCTGAGTCAATACTTTGTAGAACCACCTTTTTCTGCAATTACAGCTGCCAGTCTTTTAGGGTAGGTCTCTACCAGCTTTGCACATCTAGAGACTGAAATCCTTGCCCATTCTTTGCAAAACAGCTCCAGCTCAGTCAGATTAGATGGACAGCGTTTGTGAACAGCAGTTTTCAGATCTTGCCACAGATTCTCGATTGGATTTAGATCTGGATTTTGACTGGGCCATTCTAACACATGGATATGTTTTGTTTTAAACCATTCCATTGTTGCCCTGACTTTATGTTTAGGGTCGTTGTCCTGCTGGAAGGTGAACCTCCGCCCCAGTCCCAAGTCTTTGGCAGACTCCAAGAGGTTTTCTTCCAAGATTGCCCTGTATTTGGCTCCATCCATCTTCCCATCAACTCTGACCAGCTTCCCTGTCCCTGCTGAAGAGAAGCACCCCCAGAGCATGATGCTGCCACCACCATATTTGACAGTGAGGATGGTGTGTTCAGAGTGATGTGCAGTGTTAGTTTTCCGCCACACATAGCGTTTTGCATTTTGGCCAAAAAGTTCCATTTTGGTCTCATCTGACCAGAGCACCTTCTTCCACATGTTTGCTGTGTCCCCCACATGGCTTGTGGCAAACTGCAAACGGGACTTCTTATGGTTTTCTGTTAACAATGGCTTTCTTCTTGCCACTCTTCCATAAAGGCCAACTTTGTGCAGTGCACGACTAATAGTTGTCCTATGGACAGATTCCCCCACCTGAGCTGTAGATCTCTGCAGCTCGTCCAGAGTCACCATGGGCCTCTTGGCTGCATTTCTGATCAGCACTCTCCTTGTTCGGCCTGTGAGTTTAGGTGGACGGCCTTGTCTTGGTAGGTTTACAGTTGTGCCATACTCCTTCCATTTCTGAATGATCGCTTGAACAGTGCTCCGTGGGATGTCCAAGGCTTGGGAAATCTTTTTGTAGCCTAAGCCTGCTTTAAATTTCTCAATAACTTTATCCCTGACCTGTCTGGTGTGTTCTTTGGACTTCATGGTGTTGTTGCTCCTAACATTCTCTTAGACAACCTCTGAGGCCGTCACAGAGCAGCTGTATTTGTACTGACATTAGATTACACACAGGTGCACTCTATTTAGTCATTAGCACTCATCAGGCAATGTCTATGGGCAACTGACTGCACTCAGACCAAAGGGGGCTGAATAATTACACACACCCCACTTTGCAGTTATTTATTTGTAAAAAATGTTTGGAATCATGTATGATTTTCGTTCCACTTCTCACGTGTACACCACTTTGTTTTGGTCTTTCACGTGGAATTCCAATAAAATTGATTCATGTTTGTGGCTGTAATGTGACAAAATGTGGAAAGGTTCAAGGGGGCCGAATACTTTTGCAAGCCACTGTATCTCCAGAAGGTAAGTCGGTTGCTGGGAAGCCAGCTCAATGGTAGGAACAAGATCCAAACCATCTGTACAGCCCTACCAGTCATCAGATACTAGCTGGAATAATAAGCTGGCCACATGACGAGATGGATGCCACTGATGCCAAGATATGAAAGCTCCTGACAATGCACAGAACTCCAGCACCCTGAGGCTCTAAGAGCAACAGAAAGAGGGAATATGTGGTGAGTGTCAGAGTCACAATACAAGATGAAACGGAGCATCTACGAATACATCAGAAAGATGAGCTGCAGACAGACTGTGATAAGGAACAAGAGGAGGAACTCTTGTGGAAGCCTAGCCCTGCATGGGAATGTACGATCGACAGACAGAGGAAGTGGGTAACATCGAGAAATGCTACCGGTGGCTAATAATTTATATAAATGTAAATAAACTTAGCTCAAAAGTAAGGGGGGTTGCGCCCATGAAATATTTTCCAAATCTCAGCCAAACCATTTATTCTGCTATTGACTCTTTTGGTGTTTATTAGATTGGATGACTAAAGTCTGAAGCAACAAGACACATTGGTTTGTGGTTGACTGAATATGCAAAATGACTCTACTGGTAATCTTTTAATCTGAAATGTATTTATTTTTTTCCTGAAGTAGTCTTCCCTCTGTGGATCCTTAAATCCTGGTACCTCATACAACACAGTCACCTAGAATGCAATTTGCAGTTGTGGGACTGGTGGTAATCCAGATGTGCACAGAGAGCAACAGGTTCCCCTCGAACAGATTTGTCAGAAGAACATCCACCAAAACTTGCCCTGAAATACAAGACCAGACAGCCCCCACTCATCCAGGCCATCAAATATCAGCACAAGTTTATTTGCCAAAATCTGAAATTCTTGTTTTGTTTTGTGTGAGAAAATGACAAAGAAGCCCTGTCAGTTTATCATCTCACCATCGTTAAATTCAGCTCCTGAGGAGGAAGCTATAAGGAGTTGGATATCCTGGTTAACCCGCCCCTCTGCCCATGCAAGAGCAAACTTCTGCACAGAGAGTTTTTGCAATGCCTGCAATTAAATATGTCTTCACCATCACATTTGTTTATCTTATGTCATCACTCTCCTTGATGCAGCCTCAATATGCCCGTCCTCGTGTTCACTGTTAACTGTTTCACCAACTGCATGTGTGATGTACAGCTTGGTATACACTTTGTTAGAAATAGAGACCAGCTTTAACCTGATAGTCTTTTCTGTTTGGAGTCTACTTTAGCTGAGACTGGGTGAGAGGCACAGTACATTCTGGACAGATTTCCAGTTATGAGTCATCAATGAGTGGAAATTTTGACCTCTTGGTGGCAAAACTGCAAGAATCTCCTGTATCACCAGTGTATTTCCCTTGGGACTAACATTTTCCACCATCCAATTGGTTATTATCTATAACTGAATAATTACCATGGCATGAATTGAAGAAATACCCCAGTTAAGGTTTCATTAAAGGGCATTTACAGTTATAGGACTGTGCCTGAAAATCACAGAAACCATGAAGATTTATTCTTACAGAACACTGAGAAGGTATCTATATCAACTGACATGTTTCTCTATTTCATTTGGAAGAAACCATCACAAGATGGGTACACTGGTCCCTTTATGAAGAATGTGATTAGCAAGGATACTCAGGCAGCCTGTGCTGTTTTAAAGATGCTCAGTTGGTGCCAAGGAGCCCCGGAGTGCCAAGTCAATATCTCCAACACCACAACCCTGAACCACTGACACAAGGCAAGATAGATCCATACATCCATGAGGATGTGTGCCGAATTCTGACTCTACCATCCAGATCTCGCAACAGAAAGCAAGATTCATCAAATCAGAAATCCTCCTTCTGCCGTCCAATTTTGGTGAGCCCGTGCTAGAATGTAGCCTGTGTTTCCTGTTCTTAGCTGACAGGAGTGCCACACAGTGTGGTCTTCTGCTGCTGTAGCCCATCTGCTTCAAGGGAGGGTTTGACGTGTACCTCCAGAGATGCTCTACTGCATCCAGCACAAAACGTTATCGTAATAACTCTGCTTTAGGACACAGGCCTGCACGTGGGCCTGAAAATCACAACCAGTATTTTCTACACCATTCTCTTCACTGATTTTACGGACTTC
Organism: Pelmatolapia mariae; assembly: GCF_036321145.2. Lineage (NCBI taxonomy): Eukaryota > Metazoa > Chordata > Actinopteri > Cichliformes > Cichlidae > Pelmatolapia > Pelmatolapia mariae. The sequence goes on along the minus strand of NC_086233.1, from coordinate 42,475,261 downwards.
TTTGCGATCTACTCTGACACCAGATTTCTTCACTTTTTAGTCACATTGTGACTTTTCATTATTCCATAATAGATCAACCAAATCTGAAAAGAATGAAAATTTAAATCTTTACCCAAAATAGAAATTTTAAAGTTTTCTCAAATGAATTATTGGAAAACAAATACTTAATGTCTATCACAAAGTAACAGAAGTATGTGGTGCAGTTTTGCTGTTCAAGCTTTAATACTGATGCCCAAAACTGTTGACAGAAAAAAAAATCGTGCTGAAGAGAGACAATATTTTGGTTTTACATTGAGACACTTAAAATGAGTATAAAATTGACTTTGAACAGAATGTTCAAAATTTATTTTTCAGTCCTATAAATCTCATATTCCACCACGGTTTTAACTGAAAATGATTTTTATTGGTTTTCAAGAAAACACAAAATTCTCCATTTGTATACCAATCAAAACTAATGCCAGGTAATCCTGTTTCATTCAGCACAATTCATGGCAAATGCAGTGACTGTTAAAATGTCCAAACGAAATAAAAACTTGATCATGTGGTACTGCCACTCAGCCTGCAGACTTCATTCTTTGACGACATGCACACCAGAATGTAGTCTAACGATTGGCTCTATGATGGATGACGGCCTACCGTTCAACATTTAACACCAAAACTTACAAACGTAATATTACAAAAACTAATTCCTCCCTGCCGGTCTCATCAGCATTACAAGGATTTCACAAAAGCTGCTTTGTAGTCGTGTTTCAGTTCCTCGTTCCTACTGTCCGGGCTGGTTTCAGACTCCTCTGAAGTTTTTTCTTTCGGCTCAGGATCGCTGCCTTTGTCCTGAGCTTCTGTGGGCTCTTTCTCACTGCTGGACTTCTCTGGCTCAGCTTCTTTTGTCTGTCCATCCACTGGTGGTGAAGGGATCAACTCTGGCTGGGTTTCAGACTGAGGATAAGAGAGCCAAAAGATGATTTACTTCTAATTAGTATTAGTATGATATTACTTCTGTTCACATGGAAGCAGGTTGCCTGGTAACAGAATATCCTAAAAGTCCAGAGTGTAAACAGATGTGCCTGTGATTTGGCAGATATTTCTGCCAAAACAAAACCCCAAATTTCCATTAAAAAAAAACACTGCGCTTGTCGTCATGTTGCTGAAGTTTTGTCACAAATAATTATCAGCAATGCAATATGGATGCAAAATATGGTTTCCCAATTAAAATGGAGAGTTGTAGTTCAAAAACTTTAAATACAATTTAGGGATGTAAACATTTACATGAAAAGAAATACAGAGCTACCTCCAAATCTGTCAAATCTTAAAGTCTAAAGTATTTAAAGTATTACAATTTGGATGCTTGGTATCTTCATCAAGCTGCAGTTTTAAACCAAACATGAATGACAAATCATTTGATTTCATGTCACTTAAAAATTATTTGAGTCATCCAAAGCATTGCCTGTTTTGTCATCTGAGATTCAGAAGAATAGCAAACTAACCAGTTTGAAAACTGAAACAAGATGCTTCTGATATGCAGCTGTATTGTATCTTAACACAGCTTACTACACTAGTCATCCACATCATAATAACCACTGACTACTGACGTGAATAACACTGAGCATCTCCTTCGAGTGCAAATTAGGGCTGGGACTCATTGGGTATTGGCACTGAAGTAATAACAGTAGCATACTAACTGCATCCCTCTGTGGCTCTAAGGTTGGTTTCAATACGTTTTTATGCTTAGACAGTGAAAAAAAGATGTAGGTTTTACAGGATGCGCACATAATAAATTAAAGGATTTAGCATAACATCCAGTTATAATTAAAAGTAAGTGTTCTTGGATCTACTACACCTTTGTTTTCTGCCTTTTTTTCTATATAGTCTAGCATGTATGACCCCTCACCTCACTGAAACCCAGACCACAATGCCTCCGGTTGCGTCCTGACAACTTCCCATCCATTCCCTGCTGGTACTGCAGCTCCAGCTGCTCATTGATCTTCTGATCTTCCTGACCTGCAGAGGAGACACCAGTCACAGCAGGCACAACCAGCCAGTACAGCTCTATCCAAGCATGGATAGACCTGTGTGGCGGATGTGTGGTAGCGAAGCCGATTTAATTGTTTTGGGCGTAAGGATGACACAGCATGTGTGAGAGGCGCAGGATGACAGTTTGCGAAAGCAGAGCAAATACCACATTTTCCAAAAACTAAATAACAAGCTTACCACTGCGGAAGTGAGATGTTGACTTGTGGTCACCAATGACAAGACGCCCAGTGTGTTCTTTCTGTAAAACAGCAACAGTCCCACTTTACCTTAACTGTCACAACTTCAGGCAGTGAAGCATGAAGTAACAGGGCCTATTTTTACTTTGCTTTGGTCTGTGAGTCTCCAATAAAATGAATCAAAACACAAACAAACCTTGCCCGCGCCCATCAGCCGTAAAAACTTTTGCTTTCTCTCATCGCTTCCCAAATCAGCAGAGGCCCACTGTGTACCCCCATCCTGCAAAGGCAAACACTCTCATCATGTGGATGTTCAAACAAGCGCATCAAGAGCCAGACTGAATCAAAAACATGATTCTGATATCATTACCTTTAAAAAAAAAAAGAAGAAAAAAAAAAGAGATTATTTTGAAACAGTCATAAATGTTTCTGATCAGCAGGGCTAGACTTCCCTTTTTCTGACCACACCTCAACTCACCTGTTTTTTTTTGTTTGTTCATTAATTATGAGTTAAGTTGTGCATTATCTGCAATCCTGCTTTCAGTCCTGTTTTCATTAGTTTAGTTTATTAACATGACGCCTGAAGCATTTTCCTGTTTGTTGCAATTTAAGCCACTTTTCAAGAAAAGATGCAAAGCATTTGATGGCTGAAGGTTGTTACTCATAGACAATAAACATGGCCTTATATCACTACAGCGTCATTATTTTGGGATTTTGCAGCTGTTATATAAAATGCTCTTGCTGCACCACTGAGGTTTCTGTGAACCTAAACTCATCTCTGTTCACTCAGACATTTCTGTAACACGCTTTGTACCAGTGAAAGGGGAAATTCTAATGTTTCATTCTTTTCATTTTATATTCTATTATCGTCTCGTCTTTTGCATGTTTCATTTTTTAAAATTTATTTTTTTGTAAGGGATTTAGTCTGTAAAACAGCGCAATATGAAACAAACAATGCATGTGTTATTTATCAATAATAGTAATTAAAATCAGGTTCAAATAGTGGTGATTTACACGTATCTCTATCGACAGCAATAAATGTGTCATAACTTTTTTTTTTTTAATATATATGCACAAAATGATAATTACCCAACACTTACACCACAGTGACTTTAATATCTAAATAAAATACATAAGTAAATATTATCTGCTTACATTCGGGCCAAAACAAAGCGAAAACATAGTAAATATTATATCGTAGTTCATGTAATATAGTTTTGAGTCATCCTAAAAAGGGGAATGAGTTCAATAAACTTTCCTATTCTAACAATCACGCTTTGAATCCCAACGTTAGCAAACCTGCTACAGCGACGCTAGCCGTTCCCTGGTGGTTCGTAGCTCTCGCCCAGGGCTAGTTTCGTTTTTAAGCGTTTTACTCACTTGACTGGGAGACGCCGATCGTTTTGTTCCATGCCTGTCCTCTGGAGAGCTCATTGTGAACGAAAACTTTAGAAAAATATCGACAAAATATCATGCCACCTAGCAAAAGCTAGCAGGCTATGTCAACAATCCTACTATCCCCACTTCCTGTGCAGTCTTCTTCGTTTATGTTGCTGCTGGTTGTGTCGACTCTGTGCCGCCACACTGCGGAGAGTTCTCCTCACAACAAAAACTCGTCATCAAATCTACATAGCGGTTATTTCATGCTCTCTCTCTCTCTCTCTCGCTCTCTCTCTGTGTGTGTGTGTGTTTAGATATAAACTTAGCACAAAAAGTGAGGCATTGTTGTAACAATGCTTCTTGACAATAAATCTTATACTCCTGGAAAGCCTGTTTATTCCCCCCTTAAATGGTGCTGCTATCACCTCTGTCAATTGTCATACACATTCACAACAGCCAGCCACTTCCTCCTCGTGTTGGTCACCAGCTTGGTCACACTGCTGTGGTGTGGCATCCCATTCTTCAACTAGCATTTGTCACAAGTCAGCCAATGTGCTTGGTCACTCTGGAATAAACAGCACACCCAAACTGCTCCCACGAGTGTTCAGTAGGGTTGAGGTCAGGACTGTAGGCAGGCTATTCCATCTTCTTCACTCCCAAACTCTGGAGGTAGCCTCTGGTAAACCCCGCTCTGTCGGGGCAAGTGTTGTCATCTTGGAGGATAGCATTTGGCCCAATACTGCAGAGACCATATCTCTGCAGTATTGGGCCAAATGATTGCCTCTGGTTGCAGAATCTAATCTCAATATCGCTGCATTGAGATTGCCTCCTGTGATGACAAGCTTAGTTTTTCAAGTGAGGGAGATGACGCCCTACACCATCACACTGCCTCCATCAAAAGTTGTTATGAGCCTTGACCTGTAGAAGACTTCCTGTGGTTCCTAAGTGCTCACAGATTGAGGAAACAGTCTTCTTGTCATGTCATTTTCTTGGGATGCCCACTTCATGGCCTGTTTCTGTCATCTCTCGTTACATGGAATTTGTCCTTTAATCTGGAGATGGTACTAGGGCTCACTCCCCCCCCCCCAGAAGTTGGCCTATGGCAAGGTTTTCAGGGGCACAACGCACCTACTCAACTCTGCTGCTCAACCCACAAATGCAGTGGAAATAAACAGGCTTTCCAACTGTATTTGGTTGTTTAATGCCAAGGAACATTGAAATAATAATAATAACAATAATAATAATAATAATAATTAAAAAAATCCGCTCAACATAAAGTTTTTGTTGTATTATAATTGTATTTTCTAATTACATTTGGACAAGCTGGACTTCCCTCTGAAGTCAGAAATTAAATAAACATTCAAAAACTGGAACAATTTTTTCTATTCATGAATGAAAGTAAATACCTGTATTTTGCGATCTTAACAATAAATAAAACCCCCAAAATGTTCTGCTATTTTTCGGCTTTTTGAAATTTCAAACTTTGAAATTTCATGGACTACAACAGCAATAGTTATATTTTAACATTAAACATATCGTTTTGATTAAAGAGCATACTATTGGATTAACTATCCACTAACATAAAAAAAAACTATTTTGGTAATTACCAATGCTGTTAATTTTAGGCCAGATATAAAATAAAGCTCACACTGAGTGGTTTCTAATATATTTATGTTTTTTATCCGATTAGTCATTTCCCTTGGAATCTCGTTAAACTAAAGCTTGAAAGATATTTTTATACCGTCACATATTTATATGTAGCTGTTTTCAAAGCCGCCTTTGTGGGGGCACGTTTGGTTTAAAATTAAGTTTAGGATGATCGACCTTCACTAAACCCGCCAAAAGGTGGCGCGAGAGTAAATATTATGAAGACCGAGCCCAGAGGCGCTCACACCTCTGACAGGACCTCACACTTCATTTTTGCGAAGGACAATTAACGAGGTATTAAACGGGAAACTCGTTCATGTAAATGGGCTTAAGACGTTGCATCCACCAATCTCATCCCCCTCATGTATTAATTTACATCAAATATTTTTTTCTTTAGGAAAATGAAGAATAGGCCGGATCCTGATTTACAGATCTCTTTTATTATTTAAAAAACAAAACAAAACAAAACAAAACAACTAAACAAAAAACAAACACACAAGAGAGAAGTATTAATATGCACAATTTGTTGTTCAAATTGATTTTATATATAATATATAAAATAATGTATACATTGATTTTGAAAATATTATATATACATATATATGTTCATGTTATTGCAAAACAGAGTAAAAAAACCTTTCATTGGTATTTATTTACTAAAATGTCCCCCATCCCATTTTTTGATCAATATATTTTTTAATCAATATAAAACAAGCAGCTTAGCCTAATCACTGCGTGAGTTTTAGTTCTGGGTGATTTCTGATACAAAAAAAGAAAAAAAATGTTTGCAAGGGGAATAAAATCACGGAGGAATCAAGGAAATCAAAACGCAATTTTATTCCTTTTTTAATCGCGCGGGTGATCGTGAGTTGGTGACCGGCAGCCTGGTGCGAGCATGCACACACGTGCGCTCAAAGGCTGCACACACACTGAGAGGAAAGGCTGGACACGGGTGACAAGAAAAGTCAGGGGAAAAAAGTACCTGTACAGGAGTGAACAAGAAAAATATAGAATGGTTTACGTTTCATCAAACATAAACAAAGAAAGTGACACAGGCGGACAGAGACGGATAAATAGCCGAGGGAGAGAGAGGAAAGGAGAGAGAGAGCCAGAGGGAGAGAGAGGAGGGGTTATCCAGCCTCTGCCTCTTCACCCGATAGTGCCCCGCACTCTCACTTAAGCCGCCACACAGCGCCGGCCGGGAAATAACCTGAAATACTTTTGATTAAAAAAATCCTCCGGGTGACCTCCGGTGTGACTCAGCGCAACTTCTGACGACGACGCCGAAGTGTCCCGGTGTACTTTCTGATCCTCGGCGGAGCGCAAACACGGAGTTACCAAAGTCCGCGACAGGCTCCAGCGATGGTGACTTTACGCACGGGATTTGGAAGCTGTTTGCACTGACTCCTGTTCTCGCCGCCGAAAACTCTGTCAGCGTCGCTCCCCCCGAAGAGTCGTCAAGTTTGCAAGAAGCACACAGCGCATGACGAACGACTGAATCCAGGTAAGACCCGTCCTGCCTCATCTGCGTGGAGGCGCCGGGACTGTCAGCCCGCGCCACCACCTGGGCTGCTTGTTTTGAAAAGTCCGTGCGCGCTCCGCTTATCTCTGCTCCACAACAAACCGCGATGACAGCCGCAGACCCGGGCTGCAGGACTGTGCTTAAACTCCACAGCAGGGCTGTGATTGGACCGCATCACCTGAAAAAGTAACTCCGGGCAATTCTTTTAGAAAAGTTTGGTGCTGTAGAGCTTATAGGGAAAAAGTTCCGTAGTCATTTTTCTTTGTCATAAATGACTCAGATTTAGATCCAGTCACAGAATTAGATTGAAATAGGTTTGTAATTAAGTGATAGTAAGCTTTGTCAGGAGCTCGCCGTCTGTTATAGTTGTTTTCACACTGTTTGTATTATGATAATACTGCAAATTATTAAACGTTTTGGTCGTTTTCACCTGTAATTATATTTATAACAGCCACGGTAAAACCGCATGCTTGTGAGGAGAGCCTCAAACTGAACATACATATTTAGATATTATATAAAATTAACAATAAAGAAAAACAATTCTTTAAAAAATACCAAAACACACATTTTCCAATATTTTTCAGCGCATTTCCACTTTCTTCCCTTAGTTTGTGTAATCCAGATTCAAGGTTATTTTCAGACATAAAGGATGCAATCGTGCAAGAAAAGCAGGCTAAACTTCACCCTCCACTACATCCCTGTCACGCACCATTAACAGAAATGGATTAGCGGTTCTGTAGCACCAGAAAATTGTTCTATAGGCTTAGAGCTCATTAAAAGACATTTAGAAAGAGGTCGAGAGTTCAAAAACTTTGCATAAAAGTTTTTAAGCTCATTATCTTGAGTGATAATTCTCAAGAGCCCCAAACTTGAATTTGAAAGCAGCATTTTCAGAACACTTCACAGAAATAAAGCCGCTCTTAAAGTCAGCCCATCGCTCAGGTCGGCTGGAGGATGCGGGCTGCTGCAGTTTCAGCACTTTCCTCTCCGGCCACAGCGGTGGCCCTCTCGTCTGTCAGCGCGAACGCGTCGGGTACTACTGCCGGACCTCTGTGGTCCTCGTGCGCGTTCACGGACTCGCCGCACATCCACAGTGTACAGTTCTGTCCGTGGCCGAGACTGTGGTGGTGCCCCTGCGTTTCCCCACTCGCTCTGGAATACAACCGATAGAAAAACAGACCACAGAGGCGAGAAACCCCGTCCTCAGGGCCTGAGCTGTTCCGGGGTCACGGAGACTGATCCTTGAAAAACCCGTGAGCCATAAATGAAAATAGACCCGCAGCACCAACACACAGATCCACCGAGACAATACAACCGGACAGGACAGCGTCCCGGGACGGCCCACGAGATAAGACGTTAGTCCGTAAGTCTCCTTCCACCCCCCTTCATCTTTTTCTTTACGTGGCTTTTTGCGTTTTTTCTTTTCGTACAGTGCATCTGAACTTTCTGGGAGAACACGAGTTTCAGTTTCACCTGACACTCGGACAGAGTGACGGCGCCGGTTATGTGTGAAGTTAATTGCGTGGGTGCGTGAACTTGAGCCACGCGGAGAGGGGCAAGTTTCTTTTTCAGAGCGGGGAGAGAGACCCGCTTCTCGGGCAGATCAGCGTGGGACCTTGTGTACCGTGTGAAATCTTTTGGCCCCGAGTTCACGGTGGGGATGTGACAGAGGGTACAGGAGGACAAGGCGCACGACAACGGCGGGCACCGACTGATAAAGTCACTTCAGGGTGTTCCCCGTATTTAGAGACACGCTACACCTCCGAGATAAGCCTCTGCTGGCCGGCAGATAAGGAGCTTTCAGAGAGAGAGAGAGAGAGAGAGAGAGAGAGAGAGAGAGAGATCACACGCGTGACAAAACGAGTTTAAAAACCACTGGAGAAGGAAGCCGAGTGTCCGGCTAACGGTTTTACTCATTCCTAAATATCTGAAACCACATTTTCATCGCTTGTTGTTACGGGAGTTGTAGTAATAACGCGCAATTTCCCACTATCTGCTGTAATTGTTAATTGTTTCACTCCTTCATCTTCTTTTTGTTTTTGTTTGCTCATCAAATCACTCCTCTATTCACGCTTAGAATCGCCCAGCTTGACAGATCCTCAGGTTGCCAGTTTGGGCCTGCCCACGCGCAATAATGACAATTTCCAACAGGTTGTTTAATTGTTTGGACTCTGGCAGAACTATTTATACCCCCCCCCCCCCCCCCCCCCAACACACACACACACACCGCCACCAGCCCTCCTCCTTAACTCTCTTGTAAGTGAGAGTGTCTGTCTGAAAAACAATCCGAGGAAGGGGGGGGGGGGGGTCCGCTGGAGTCGATCTCCTGTGGTATTTTGTTTTGAGCAGGTGCTGCGAGTTGAAGTTCCCTCATAAGGTAAAGTGGCATTAGAGGGTCCAAATGGCAGACTTATATATAGGCTGCCAATTCAGCACATTGTTCAAGACTGCATGGCTGCGCTTTCTCCGCTGTCTGACGGAAGACCTGCAGCTTTTCTTTTTTTTCCCTCCCCCTCTTCCTCTGTGGGAATCAGCCTTGACAACAGGCAGACAAGCGTGAACACAGCGGCCGGTCCACACAGTGACCGGCCGCTGAACAATGTGAAATGTGCAATGTCCATCGGATCTCGAGCAAGTGGGAAATAATCGTCACCTGCCTTATAAAATATATAAAAAAACAATTAGATTTAGTCTGTATAATATTTTTACAGATTTAAAATATAAAAGAAATGTGTTAATTCCGTCATTGTTTTTTCACAGCTATTTTTTAAAATTTAGTTCTATTTTAATTACATCACACCATAATTTGATGTGGACAGTCACATTTTCTGATTACATCTTCCTCTGTCATCACTTCATCGGCATGCTCCTTGTTTTAGCTGTGATTCAAAAATCATCACATGACATTTATTTCCAACTGAATCCTGAAATGTTTGAAAATTTCAGGTTTCACTTCTTTTTGTCTCACTGTGAAGCGTTGAAAAATGGGCTTACTTAGAAATCCAGCATTAATTTGATGTGCCACATATACGTCTTCTTCTTCTTCTTTTTAGGATGCTGGGAGGCCTTTTTCCTGTGGTGTGATTCAGAGAGACTCTTTAGTGGCAGACAGAGGGCACAGTCGGAGGGGCAAAAGATTAAGAGATCTTACAGCTGTTAGAAAAAAGAGGGACACGACTAGAGTCAGAATTTCGGCACCAATCAAACACTCGCTGCAGAAGAGACCCAATTTTGATTTTTAGAATCTACTATAAGTTAACTCTCTTTGGCATTACTGTTGTTTTAGCTGCATATTGAGCTTAACATCTATCTAACATCTGACCGCACTGTAGCAGATCTGAACGTTTCCATATGTTGTTTTTTTGGAGGATGTCAGTCACCTTCATCGGAGACCCGTCTCTTCACAATTTTAAGCCTGTGGCCAATCTGGAGAGTCCTAATTATTTGTTTTCGGGCTCTTTGAAAAAGACACCAGCCCCCAAATTGGACATGTGTTGTACAAACACAAATTAAACATTTAGCCGTAAGTATTTCTCCCTGAGTCCTAAGTGCATATTAGTCAGCCTATACTTATCTCTGGCCCAACGGCACACCCAAATTGCAGTGTTGCTGCTGAAAAAGAAAGGTTGGGGCCCCAGAGAATGAGCACTTGAAACATGCTGGCAGATGCCCATAAGTTTCCCAACCAAAGTGGAAGCTTAGGTGTGTTTGTGCGCACAGTGCATGTATGTGTATGCTTGTTTTGTGCACTTTCACATCTTTTGTGTTTTTTGCACTTGTCCAGAAAGAAATCAGACAAATGTGTGACTAATTGTTCTCATGCCTGTTTTCACTGATTACATTGTGTTTTTGCACATGAGCGTGCACCACGGCAGTGTGTGTGTTCTTGTGGCACAGTTAGGTGTGTATCCTATAAAAGGATTTTCGGTGTGTTTTATGGTGCGTCCTTGTCATGAATTTCTATATTTATAACAAGGCTTTCTGCCTGCACGCATGTATGTGCCTTCATTGCGAGTGTGTGAATGTGGGCCTGACTGGATGGACATCCTGCTCTATGGATTCGTCCCCATGTTTCCACCATGATATAACCTTGGAAACAGCTTCTTAATTTTTCCCCTGAGCAGAGAATAACGGGGTGCCATTTTCATTCTTCTCTCTCCTCTCTTTCGGTGGTCTCGGGGTAACCTTTTCTTTCTGCCGGTGAATCTCCAGCACCTGCTCCCAGCCTTCCAATTTTAAAAGCTCAAAATAAGAGCTTACCTGACACATACACTTCTTAATGACAATCTCCTCCATGCAAGGACACAAGACACACTCTCTCGTCCATGTCACATTTTTGCATACAGTATGTAGTCTTTGCTCGGCATTATGGCATCTTCTCAGATTCACTGCGTCTCTTATTTTGGGGTTTCTTGATGCACAGAGGAGCTCAAGCTTTCTCCATCTTCATCAGCTGTTTTCTGCCTGTTCTTTCTTTATGCATCGTGTGGCCAACCTTTGATGTCTGCAACATTAACATTAGCTCTTATATACATGCAAAGGATAGAGTAAGATTTCTAAATATGTGGTTTACACGAGCGCTTTGACAAATGGTTGTTGCACTGTTAACACGGACACAGACTAGGCCTTCTGCCTGAAGAGGAAAACTTCTAAAAGGTGGCTTCAACCCACCTTAAACCTCTTACTGTTTTTTTTTTTAAACAAAAGCTCTTTTTAATCATATGATATGAATTCGTAAAACAAAAAACATTTGTAATTTTTTTGGTTCATTTTGAGATTTGAATGACTTGGCAGTGGAAATGGCAGCATCGTTCTTGCTGCTCTCTTGCTTTTTCTTGTGTGGAAAAACTTACCATCACCGCTGACAAGAAACAGAGAGCTGCCTTTTCTCCACGCTGCAAAAAGTCATTTTTGGAAATGTAAGAACTAAATTATTGAGGCAACATAAATCACCAAGCAAATCCAGCCTATGGTATATACACATTAGAAGCAGTGCAGGATGGTATTTTACTTTAATGCTGAGACACTTTGTGCCCAGTTAAGGTATGTTTATGCATCCTTAAATGAAGCAGCTGTCATTCTGATTCCCCTGTGGAGACATATGTGTGAAAGAAAAAGTGGGATTTTATTTACTTTGCATTGTAGTCATGTTGCAAATTACAAATTAAATTGTAGCATCTGAAACAACCAACTAACATTTTTACATTTATGTGATGACTACGATGTTAGGTAGTGAAAAGTGACTTGATGATGTTCCCTTTTTCATTAGGACAAAAAAGGGAAGAAAAGCACATGAACTTAAATTTGTTTCCCAGAATTATGTTATTTATTTTGTGAAAAAAAAAATCAACACAATTACATTACAAATCAGTAAATGCAAAAACCCAAAGGAGCAGAAAAAACAAAAAACAATTAAAAAAACAGGAAGATATAGCATTTGAATTTTTTTATATTCTGTAATGTTGCAGCAGAAGAGATTCGTCTCAGTAGATTTTCAGTGTTGCTTATGTAAAACCCATCACTGTAACTTTATTGTTTCTTAAAACAGGCTAACTCATTGTGAAAAAGACATGACTGTTTTTTTTTTCCTGAAGTTGACCAACCCCCTAAACTTCAGCACACGCTGGTGCCAGAAGTAAATGTCAAAAACAAAGAGTACATCGGGATAAGTTAGATGATTGTGGTTAGCCTTTATTTTTGGTCAGGCCTATCTGATCGCCGGCTTTTTGAATTTCTAATAAGGCTAGAGGGCTACAAGGTGACTGACACAAGTGCTCTAGTGGCTCTTTATCTGTCAGTCAGCAGTCGTGGCCTTGGACTGTAGCAGCAGAGGCAGCAGATGCTTTGGCAATTACACTCCTGATGATTTTACAGAAGAAGGAAATCACACAGAGAAGCACGTTTTTCAATTCCAGGAGGTTTTTAAGTCCTTCCTGGTCCATCGTCTTTGCTTTTGCATTCCCACTTTCTCTTTCAGCCTTTCAGTCTTCCTCTTTCTTTCCTTTCCTTTCCTTTTGGGTTACATTGAACACTAAAAAACTAAAGGTATATGAAGTGGCTGGCAGTAAAGATGATCAGCCATGACCCAGAGATTGGAACAACATTTGTGTTAAAAATGTAAAGAAAAAGAACTTACTTTCTTCTTTCTGTAAACCAAAAACACTGTCATACAAAAAAACCCCTCTGGCGCTCTACTTTGTCGTGACATGAGTCGTATGATTGGTGGGAAACAGAGTCTTTGCTATTTTCATACTAGGGCTATGGTAATTGTGTTGGTGTTTGTTATACTTGTTGTGATGGTGATATAAAAGTTCTGCAGATTGAAGTTGTGCAGTGCACAACTGATACTCTTATGTTTGTCCTGTTATTTTTTGTGTTTGCAAGGATTAAATGCCCTGCGTGGAAGATCTAAACCCTCAGATGTTAATTTATCTGTGGTTCATTTTTATAATTTAACAGTAAAGCTGATCAAGAAAGATTTCAACGTTAATGATTAGTACTGGCTCACATCTTAAAAAAAGCAATGAGTCTTGGGTGGATTGTACTGTTGTAGGACTGAATAAAGGCAAGTGTCATTGGCAAACATCTCCTGTGTAGTTTATGCTGCTTCAAAATCAGAAGGGTGGGGTTTCATATCTAATTACTAATTATATCTAATAACAATTGCTGGAAAGTTTTATCAAGCGAATGAAAGTGTTTGAATATCTGTTTACGCTTACACTTTTGTGTAATTAACAGCAAAGCTTGCTGTTTGTGGATTGTCATGCAACATAGGCCCCACCCCTCTGGCACACCCAACAGGTTAAAACAAACAAAAGAATTTATTTGCACTACCTTTTGATGAAACTCTGCTGTTGATGTTGCACAAATCGTTCCCAGGTGCTCTGTATTTATTTGCTTCTTTTTTCTTTTTTCTTTTTTTTTTAATCTGCTGATTTTTAATACAGATTGCTTCCAGGGCCACTTTAGTACAACACGGCAAGTTTCATATTGAACTTGCTTTGCAAGTCTGTCTGTCCAAGGATGGGGGAAAAAAAAGAAATGTGTTGAAGTGTTTGTGGCAAGAGAAAAGTCCTCTTGTGCTGTCCATGAACCTTTCTGAGAGCATTTTGATGAACCGCTGAAAGTGGCAAATGATGCTCATACTGACAAAATAGAACCACACGCTACTGTGCATGTGTACTTTGGCTATAGGACAGTGCCGACACACATTCATACTCAAACGCACATATGCATCCTTGGGCATACAACGCGTTTATCAAAACATACAGGGAGTGCTGTCACAACTTCACTGCTCTATTTGGCTCAGACCTTAAGCAAAGAATTTACTTTAGTTCAATACTTTGAAGTTGAATTTACTTTAGTGTAAAAAACTAATTACAAACTATAATAATAAAACAAATAAACTGAAACAAATTTACATAGTAATTAGGTCTATTTTGAAGAAATAGAGACATGGATAGAAAAAAGGTCTGTAGGATAGACAGTGTAAAATATGGATGTAGCCACTGTGACACGAAAGTTTGAGATGAACATTTTTTTGTCTTTTGGTGTTTTGAAACCAGTTGTGACAAGCCAGGGGGGTGGGACAGTTGAAATCCATGCTCATTGGCTAATGTTCAGTGAACTGGATAATCCTCGTTTCTGACACTTTGAATGACCAGAATTAAAGTTTTATCCATATGACCCAAAGCTTTATCCATCTTTTATATCATCTATGGTTTGTAGCCTGTTTTGTAAACACATATCATGATCTGATTGGATAAAGGAATGGACAAGAAAAACAAACAAGCAAGAAAAACTTGCATAAGTTCTTTTAAAATAACTGGGTTATTTCCATAATGGAGAAAGTGTAAAAACTGTCCAAACTGAAGCAACAGAAGCTCAGATGTGCTGAGCTTAAGTTGATGATTTGGGTCAAGTTTGAAAAATAAGGGAAACTATGTTTCCCACAGAAGTGTATCCTTATTAAACCCTTTTTAACACTCACGTCAACTGATGTAAAGATGGCACAGTGTCCCTTTAAATGTTCACTTATATTTGAGGTCATTTTGCTCTTGTATTCTGACCATAGTTATGGTTTATGTTGCACATTAGTTTTTTGTTTCTTATTTTTAAAAAAAAGATAATTTACGGCAGAACACAGTAAATTCCACTGAGATGTCATTTCCGTGCATACGTGGTCATGAGTTATTAAATGTGAAATCTGAATCTACATTTTTGGTGACTCCGGGTCTGATCTGTTCCACTCTGCTCGTAATTTGCCCTCGGTGCTGTTCACGCTGATTAAGAACAGAACTCCTTTTTGAAAATTACTGTCAGTTATAGTTTCACTCTTAGCAGCATATATCACAGTTTCCTTGGAAGCCAATTGGGACGTGCCTTTTCAGGAATCTGTAGTTTTTTGCTGCATAGCCAGTGTCACTCTATTTTCCCTCTCCTGGCCACACAACCTGAGAGAGATTAATAACCTCTTTAAAGTTAAAGAACAAAAAAAGAAGAAGAAGAAGAAAGAAACAGCTGCAAACAAACCCAGGGAAGCTGGATTCTGGGTTCATGTTTACATTGCTTTTATGATTTGGTCCTTTCCTGCTCCTCCCATCTGCAGAAGCGTCACTCTGTTCTAAATGCAGGCTGGGTAACCTCCACTTTTACCACTCGTAGTGGTTTGGAGTAATGGGGCGTGGAAGCAGGGTTCGGGGTGCGAGGCTTCTGAAATGATCCTGTGGTAAAGTAGTGAGGGCCAGGATGACATGGTCCCACCCGCTGAGCCCAGGACCGAATCCAATTGGTCATCAGCCAGCTTGTCTACACAGGGCGTTGCCATGGTTTCTGAGCCGTAAAGAAGTCTTTAATCGAGCCGTTGTCATCATAGGATGGTGGTGACCACTTGGGTCAAAGTGGAGAGATATAGGCAGCAGAAAAGGAAAAAAAGAGAGAAAACAAGATATCAGCTGTGAGGCTCAGAATAGAAAAGGCAGAGCCCTGTCTTCATAACATACACACATAAGGATCATCCCCCTTTTTTAATGTGTGTATT
Source organism: Pelmatolapia mariae (assembly GCF_036321145.2). Lineage (NCBI taxonomy): Eukaryota > Metazoa > Chordata > Actinopteri > Cichliformes > Cichlidae > Pelmatolapia > Pelmatolapia mariae. The sequence continues at coordinate 42,459,465 of NC_086233.1, read as the reverse complement.
TATTAACGACATGCCCCTGACAAGCTCTGCTGGCTCATGCCTGTTTGTATATGGCATGCTATGTTCTGTACATACTGTTGGATTAGCAGAAATGGGGTGTGTGGTGTTCAGCGATGACGAGATGCAGAGGAGTGGCGCTGGCTCGGGTATCGAGCTGACCGAGCTCAGACATCAGGTTTCCTCCACTCGGGCCAACGCATTTTAGATGGCTGGATGGACAGCAGTATCACCTGCTGACATTTACGCTGGACGGTTTCACACACAAGAATACACAAGATATGGTGACTGGTGTTAGCAGCACTGTGTGTGTTTACTCTGCTGTGAGCCATCAGGGTCTCCAGGAGCCCCACCTGTTGATGGCATCTAACATGAACGGCACATTTTGAGAGGAACTTAAATTAAATGATTAAACATGGCAAAGAAGCGCTCAGGGCAGTCGCACTGGCTCACAAGCCTGTGTGTGACAAAATGAAATGGCCTTTCGCCTCAGTCCTTCAAGTTGATGGTGCCTGCCACTGCAAGAGGGAAACATGCTGCCTCAGCAAGCTGTTTAGTATCATTCTGGAGGAGCTAACGCTGTTTCTCCCCGTTAAATATGGGAAACATACATAGACAGGCCTGTGATGTCACTTGTTATTGCTGGAGGCCCGCTGTAGGAAAAATCTCATTTGCCTTTGTTGAGCGCTGTAGTGAAAAGGAGCTTATGTTGTAAAGATGTTACTGTAGCTGCTGCGCCGCCCGCCACGTCTGTGTGTGTGTGTGTGTGTGTGTGTGTGTGCGCATGCCTGTGTCTTTAGCTGTCTCTGCACTACATTGTGCATCTAATGTTTGTTTTTCCTCACATTTGTGCAACTTTGACCAGACAATGGTTTCTGTACCTGTTTGTTTATGGCCCAAACAAAAGAAGTTAAGAGGCGGCCCTTTGTGCAGGAGATTTATGCATGACAGCGGCTATTGTAATTTTCATAAATGATTACATGTTTCCTCTGCCTGCCTGTCTTTGATTTTTCATGTGCTTTGTGAACATGCTTCAATAAGATCTAACTTAGGGACGGTGACGATGGAGTGAGTCATGCCGTTGAGAGAATGAAATATTCAGCAAAATCTTATGGAACATAATGGTTACATGTTGGGATAATGATTTGTCAGAGGTCGCATCAAGTTGCTAAAGTTCCACCTCTAAAGTTCCTTGTAACACCCACAAGATGTTCCTGGGACGGTGCAACCCAAATGCAAATGTGTGCACGTGTGTTAACCCGTGATTGTTCTTTTTAGGCTGAAAAGGAAATTTTAAGACTAAGAGAGGTAAACTGAAAGGTCAAAAAAATTTACAGAACTGTGGAGAAATAAAGTAAAAAAAAGACTTTGTCCTTTATAAATGTTAACATCATGGTTTAGAATTCTATAAAATAAAATGTGTGTATGAATTCTTCCCAAAAAAAAGAAAAAAGAAAGAAACATTTTACCACAAAGTAGGACTCAGGAGCAGTGTGAGATGGTTTTTTCTTTTTGTTCTGGTGATGAGATAAACCGTATGTTTGAAGCGGACGTATGGAGAAAAGACAACTGGAATAAAACGGTTGATATTTATTGCCACCGCAGTTATTCCCGTTGTTTTTTCTACCAATCCTGACGACCACCTCCTCCATCTCAACAAGTCTCCCTTCACATTCAGCTTCTTCGTGTTTTACGGAGCAGCAGATTTGTGTGCTGTCCTCTAAATCATTTCCCTCTCTAGCAGATTGCTCCCCACTGGAATATTGGCCTGACAGCCCTTTTTCCCCCCCCTCCTTCTACTTCCCCAGTGGACTCATTTACATTTATGCACGCAGCAATTAATTACAGACTGGCGCTGGCCTTGTAAATTAGAGGGAGCTGAGGTCGCCCTCATTAATTGCCCCTGACAGTTAAAGCCTTGTTTGGGTCATGACAAGGTTGACTTTAGGCCGGGACACTGGAAGCTTTGCAAAGACTGGCATGTCTTCATACATCTGATATCATTTTGGGGTAAATTAACATGTTTCTTGATGACTATGTTATTGTGTGCTAGTTTTTTTTCTCTTCTCTTGGACACAGAAGCATTTTGCAGTCTCTGTGTTCTTGGCATCCAGAGGTCACCATTCCATTCTTTGTGTTTTGTCTTCAGAGTAATGCCTTGTGTATTCTGGGGGTCTTTCATCCAAATGCTTGCGTATAGGAGTTTTCTATAGGCCCAGGAGTCAAGCAGGCAACTTCTCACGGTTTTGGCCTTTTCATGCGAAGACGCTCCAACTTCTTCCAGCTCCTTCCTTCACAAGGCCCTCCTTTCTTCTCTGTCACGCAGCGATGTGTTTGTGCATACCTCACCAGCTCGACAAAAGAAGGGAGAGATCCTATTCACTTTTGCCTTTGACATTCACCTCTTGTTTTTACAATCTTTCCAAGGCGCGCTGTTTGCACAGTGGAACAGGCTTTGTCTTGAAGAAGCGGGACAATGGTGAGCACCATAATGTAATCTCCTAAGGGTGGTGAGCAGAGGGGTGAGGTTTAGACATATGTGCTGGCGCTTGCCCCTACCGTCCTCTGTCTCCCTCCCACCTTTAACTTTAGCAATATTTCATGTTAACAGCGACTTGGGAGAGAAATGCGTGTTGTCACTTAAGCTTCTGTAATGTTCGCCCAGGTATTCCGTGAAGGGAACACAAAGGCTTTTCACTCATGCAAACATCCCCTTCCCTTGTTGCACCTTTAAAAAAAATAAAAATAAAAAAAATTCTGTTGCAGTTTGGCCACCCACGTGCAAGTCTTCAATCCTTTCTTCTCCTGCTGACATAATAAGGAAACATTATCCATTCCTCGACTTAACTAAGTGTTTTAGCAGTCTAAAACCAGCCGCAGAAGAGCTGCTGGATGCAAATGTCAACCTCCAAAAGTCAAAGTCCTGTGCTTTGGTCGCCCACCCATCACCATATAATTCCTATGAGGGGGAAGAATTCTAAAAGTCTTTGTAAATTAAATAAAAAAATAAAATAAATAATAATAAAAAAATTTGTGTAAAAGTTTTTTTTGTCAAACTAATATTTGTAAACTCTGATGAATGAATCATACAACCTCAGAAGCACTGTCTATATGTCTGTCACAGTTTCATAGTGCACAGTTTTAATAGTTCAGTGCTAATAGTTGCACACAGCAGGTTTCCCTTCTTACGGACCCAGAGTGAAAATACTGAAAAAATAATCTCTTAAACATTACAAGGCCTGGATGACATGGCCAGTGGCCCTCAGAGAGGCAGTGTGCGCTATAAGCTCATCATTTATGGGTCAAGTGAACCTCATTTTGGTTTAATTGCCCATATGATTAGCTGGAACCATGCACTGTTTCCTACGGTGCAGACATGGAAGTGGCAGCACAGAGCCTCATGCAGCGCCACACTCATTGAGAGCGCTTCCGCCTAATAGAGTTCCATTGTTCTTTCTCCAGTGTGTCCACGATTGCACAAGTGGCATTGACAGCTGCAACAAGACAACATTTGGGACTGCGCATATTTTGTTGCGTGAATGCGTGCATTCATTGTGCAGGTGCTGGCCTCGCTGTGAACATAAACACAGGGTATCTTCATGCACGGTATTGCTCACCTCTTTTTCTTAAAAAAAATTTCCCTAATGCAATGATGTCACAGCTTTGGTTTTTGTCTTTTGTCTCAGGCCTTTTGTTTTGCTGCTTTTAGTATCTATTCCAAATATCAGACACTTTTTTCCCCCTGCAGCTGGCTCAACTGTAGGGTGACATGTGCCATTTTACAGCTGTTGGACAGTGGGCCAAAAAGGTAGCTGTTACTTCCTGCAGTTGTCAGGAGAAGCCTGGAATGGCTCTATAGCCTGGATCTCCTATGTCAGGTCCTCCCTGAGATGAGGATCTGACAAAGTGGTGAAGAGCAGCAACTGAGCATGAGTGTGCAAGCACAACATATTAAAGGAAAAAATAAAAACAGCCAGTGTGTGTCACCTGGTCTATAAACGTCCATTTGAGTGCTCACTGCTTCCAGCGAAGAACTGGGTAAATAATTCCTGCATTAATTTACTTCAGATGACTAGCTCTCTTTTTGTTCTTTTATATTTCAGGCTCTACAGTACACACATTTATAGCAGATCCGTTGGGTATAAGCACTGTTTACACATTGCATATGTACATGTGGACATGTGCAGAAATCCTGCAGAAAACACGCACACCAGCATAAGCAAGTGGGTCCTTACACACAGGATTTTTGCTGAGTCTGTGTATGTTTTGCGGCAGTGCTCCTCTACTGGACAGCCAGCTGTCTCTCCGATTACCCAGCATCCTCCAGGTGTCAGATCTGCCATCTGCAGATGAGTGGCAGGGTGTGTGGACGGAGGAATGACGGGGGGAAAGAGGGAGAGAGAGAGAGAGGGGGGGGGGGGTTAAAAAGAAAGAGAGGAAACAGAATAACTGGTTCTGCAGACATCTGGAACGTGTTCAGACGGGTCAGCGAGAGCTGCGGAGTGTGAACGCTGCTCAGGGGAATCCAACTCGCAGTCACTTGATTGAGAAAGTGGCTTTTTGAGTCAATGGCTGCTCAAGGCAAAGACAGAGAGAGAGACAAAGAGAGTTGCATCGTACAGAAATGTTTGCAGGGATGTTTCACCAAAATGTGTTTTTACCCCTTATTTGTTATCGGTTTTATTATCAGAACTTCTTTGATTTTCTCCGTTCAGAATAAGATTCAGATTTAATTGTGCCCTGAGAGAAAAATGCTTCTACGAGAGAATCATTTGGCTGATTAAAGACATGAATAAAAGATCATATATGCCCAGTGTTTGCTTTTTTCTTCGTTGTTCTCAATTAGGCTCAAATGGTAGAATCAAAGGGGTGTTTGTATGGCCCCCTTTGTAGCACTTAGATGCTGTGTTTGGGTGACTTGATGATGAGCGGCATCAGAAAAATGCTGCTTTGGTGTGTTTAATTGCTTTGTCTTTCTCTGTCTGCACAGACTCTCTCTTTAAGAGCCTCCTTATCCTGGTCAGTTCTTTCTTTCATAAATTAGTGACCTTCCTCTCTTAATTATGACTATCTCTCTCTCATCCTGGGGCTCCCTCAGAGTGATGACTCCCTCCATCCTGATCACGGTACCTTCAAAGTGTTGTCATTATTTGTTATTATCCGGTTTAGCAAATGACTGCTTGTGGTTTGGACTTGTGTGTGTGTGTGTGTGAGGCTATAATAAGGCTGACCCCCGGTTAGCTTCGGGAGTGAGAGTGGTTTGTTTTAGGAATGGTGAGCTGTCTACTTGATGAGAGATTTCTTTTCCGTGCTCTCGCTGGAATCAGCTTTTGAAAGAAAATATCAGACATCGCTAACCACATTAAGACAGATTTCAGCCAATTTCTTCTTCTTTTTTTTAAACTTCAAAGCTGCGTACAAGAATCACGTTGTTTGTCATTTGTTGGGCTTTGCGTGGCTCAGTGTGTGCTGCTGTTCGTGCAGGGGAAAGTGCTGCGAAAGAAATACACTGATCCTCTGTTGGGTCTGCCGTGGACTTGATACAGGAGCTCTGTTCTGTCATGAACATCCGCTACAGAGAGCTCCCAGGTGGGGTGAGAGTGTTCACTGTGCTCCAAGAACAGATCCCAATTCAAATTTTCATAGTCTGTCAAACCATTGCTGGCATGATGCAAAAAATGTAGCACTGAAAAATATTTCCTGATTTGCATGGCAAGGCTGTCGCACTGGAGGGTCACATGAAATGTCAGTTTTCATCTCATCATAGATGTTATCTGACAAAATATTCCTTGGTTTTGTCTATTTTGCTCTATTCTAGGTGATGTTCATGAATTTTAAAGTGCATCCTTAAGTGTGAAGAGGGTGTTGGAGCTGAAGCCTCTTATTTCTGTAAGTTTTCCTCATCCACTGACATGACAAGTACTTTCTTGCACTGTAACACCGCCAGCTTCTTTGTGATTTTGTGCCACTGCTTGGCACCTCGGATAACAGCTTCAGTAACAAGGCAGATGATAAGCTGTTGCAGAGAAAACACTATTGTTTTGGCAGAGCAGCACAAAGCGGCTCTCGCTGGTGTTTGAACATGCCAGGTTTTGCACCAGCGGTTGTGTTACCTGAGGTGTGTGTGTGTGTGTGTGTGCGTGTGTGTGAATGCTAGCCCATGTTAACAAAACTGTATCCAGCTATTTGCTTGTCAGCCACCTCTCACTCCTCCGTTGCTACAGACAGACTGCTTTTGATTTTGTTTCACAGCAAATGCAGACCTCCACTTCTGGTAGTGTTCTGCCCTGTGTGCCCTCAATAGCCGCTTTCACTTGGGTGAAGAAAGGGGTCTTTTAAAGGCTCCCACAGGCATCACTCCAGGAACCTCTCGCTGCTGGGACCTACAGTGTGCCTTTTAATGGACTTTCTCTCTGTGAGCAATAAAGATTATATCTGGAGTCAAATAGTGCTACAGGTAACACTAGCCTAAATTAATCGGGTGAAGTCGCTGGGGCTGATCTCAGTGATTTCAGCATAGACATATGAAATGTACAGATGGGAGAGGTTGAAGAAAAGAGTGATCTGACCATCTGGCTAATCCTCCTGTTTAAGAATACCTATTAAGGCCCTGTCTAGTGCCCCTTGTGTCACTGGTAGGTCAGCCAATGGCCTCTTTGATCCTCACTAGAATCTCGCTAACAGAGTACATGAAAACTCATCAGAGTTCTGCTGTGAGCGGTAATCTGTATCCTACTGGCTTGTAGCATTTTAGTTTTAAATACTTGGTTTATGGCTCATATAAATCATTTTTGAGGTTACATCAGGAAGGACATCCTACGTAGAAATCTGCCAAATCAAACTTGCGGAGCTGCCTGCTGTGGTGAAGCAGCTGAAAGTAACATTTTTATAATTCATCTTTTATCACAAACTAGAACTGCGGTTTGCTACCTGGGTATGGAACCAGTGCAAGAGGTCACAAGATAAATAAGCCAGGTTACGGATGGAAAGAAGGATAGAGAAAGATGGAAAGAAAGATAAAGAGAGAAGAACGTGGTTAAGAAGATGGATGGATTGATTACTGAGTGTACTTACCCCTTCATCCCTCTGAAGTACCAGTAAAAATCAAAGAAAGCACCACTTTGGTTAAACTAAAAAGAATGATCAATCTAGAGCAATTTAGAGAGCAATATTGTGGCTCTGTGGAATCCTTTCACAGATTTTTTTATCATAGATAAAAGCACTGAAATAAGGAACTGTATAAAGATTGGAAAAAAAACCCAGGTGACTTAGGCTCGCTTATAATTCTATCAAACATCCTTAATTTCATCAGCTGATTTGCAAACTCAAAATCAAATTATTGTGTCTTTTAACATGCAATTGCTTTTCAAATCCAATAACATAACGGTAAGATGACAAGTGGACCCTCGTAATAAAATCACAGTCTTTATTGGGTACCAATCCTGTCGTGACAGCGATGATTTATGGCGTCTTTGTTTCACAGGACTTTGGAAGGAAGAGGATGTTGTGTGCTTGAGTTACAAAAATTGAAGCCTTAACTTGCTATAAATATCCAGTGAGTGATCAGAAGAGCAGTTATGTGTCTGTGGCGTCACTGGGCAGTGCTCCAAATGTGAAACAGGATAATGTCGATTATCGCGTGTTCACATTTAGTGTGTGGAAAACTACATTTTTCTTCTTCCTTTTTCGGTGAATCCAAAATGTTTTAATGTTCCATGAGGAAATTAGGATCAGAGCTTATATACCCATAAACTGACACACCATGTCCACAGCACGGGATTTCAAGCTGTAGGCGATATTAGTGTTGTCTTCTGAAAATCTCAATCAGAGCTGTAATGAGCAGTAAGGAAGAGTTCAGGAAAATAATTCAACCACTTTATGCAGAATGATAGCCCTGTGTTCAGAGCTCTGTTGTTAGACATAGCTGCTGTAATAGAAGTCATTTGCAAAGAGTTAGACAAGTTACCAGACAGCAAGCAGCTGTTGGGATGATTCGTAGTAAGCAAATGAGCTAATAAGCTAATGAACCCACTGAGGTTACCTGTTTGGCCTCCCCCAGGAAAATGTCCTTATCTGCTTCACGACATTTGACTTTAGCTTTGTATGAGAACTCGGCTGCATTACTGCTAATGGGCAGCATCTAACAACATTTAATGTTGCTTAGTTAACATTATGCAGTTAACCTCACGTTAATCTTATGTTAGCAGAACTCTGTGGTGTCCTCTTCAAGTTGGACAGTTAGTTTACTGTTCTGATTTATCCACACATATGACTTTTCTGTGGTGGACAGGATACCTTGAAAGGGCATTTTCAGGGATGGGAAAAGAGATGTGAACTGCTAGAGTACATATGCGTGAGTGTTATGTATGTTGTTGTTTCCTATATGTGTTTGTGCTTGCATGCACGTTGGTGTTTTGCACACTCATGCCTCATCAACATCCCATCAGAGGCCCATCTGGTTTTCTTTGAAGAGGCCCGTGGAGCTGCAGCAGCCCTGGCTTTAAGGCAGGGCCAAGCCAGCAGCAGTTCCTCCCCACTTACACATAAGTCCATGGTGCAAGGCCCTCTGCCAGTAACATTATAGACCGACCCTTGTGGCTACTTCCCAAACCACCCAAGCTCATACCCCACTTTCTCTCTTCTATTGCCCTTGAAATGGGGCCTGCTCTAAATATTATCTCCCCCTGTGCTTTATCCCTCCGTTTATCCCTAAGTCTGCAGAGAGAAGAAAGGAGCCGTGGGGCTTAGTCACTTTTTCCCTTCTCTTCTCCTCTCTCCAAAACCACAGGCAGCGGCAGCGGCTTCCTGGAGATGAGCGCTTTTGTCTGTTGTGTGACCGCTGTGGCTTTAGGCAGATCCTCCTCTGATGAGGTAATGCACAAGCTGGATGATCAGGCAGAGGGAGAAAGCAGGGAGGTGTAGGAGAGGGACCTCAGTTTGGATCTATATTTTAACCTTTGATTTATCGAGCTGGTTCTTACATCCACATCCTGCTTCACATGGAAGCCACGGCACACACACAGTGGGCCAGTGTCACCAGTTATCAACTAGTGACTGCTAATCAGTTTCACTAAAGCTAAATGCTAGATAAAGCAAGTTAAATGAGGTCCTTGCCAATAGATGACCAACTGATTTTCTCTTGTGATCTTGTTTTGAGTTTTTGTCTATGTAGAACCGTATACAGTGGCTTGCAAAAGTATTCGGCCCCCTTGAACTTTTCCACATTTTGTCACATTACAGCCACAAACATGAATCAATTTTATTGGAATTCCACATGAAAGACCAATACAAAGTGGTGTACACGTGAGAAGTGGAACGAAAATCATACATGATTCCAAACATCTTTTACAAATAAATAACTGAAAAGTGGGGTGTGCGTAATTATTCAGCCCCCTGAGTCAATACTTTGTAGAACCACCTTTTTCTGCAATTACAGCTGCCAGTCTTTTAGGGTATGTCTCTACCAGCTTTGCACATCTACAGACTGAAATCCTTGCCCATTCTTCTTTGCAAAACAGCTCCAGCTCAGTCAGATTAGATGGACAGCGTTTGTGAACAGCAGTTTTCAGATCTTGCCACAGATTCTCGATTGGATTTAGATCTGGACTTTGACTGGGCCATTCTAACACATGGATATGTTTTGTTTTAAACCATTCCATTGTTGCCCTGGCTTTATGTTTAGGGTCGTTGTCCTGCTGGAAGGTGAACCTCCGCCCCAGTCCCAAGTCTTTGGCAGACTCCAAGAGGTTTTCTTCCAAGATTGCCCTGTATTTGGCTCCATCCATCTTCCCATCAACTCTGACCAGCTTCACTGTCCCTGCTGAAGAGAAGCACCCCCAGAGCATGATGCTGCCACCATCATATTTGACAGTGGGGATGGTGTGTTCAGAGTGATGTGCAGTGTTAGTTTTCCGCCACACATAGCGTTTTGCATTTTGGCCAAAAAGTTCCATTTTGGTCTCATCTGACCAGAGCACCTTCTTCCACATGTTTGCTGTGTCCCCCACATGGCTTGTGGCAAACTGCAAACGGGACTTCTTATGGTTTTCTTTTAACAATGGCTTTCTTCTTGCCACTCTTCCATAAAGGCCAACTTTGTGCAGTGCACGACTAATAGTTGTCCTATGGACAGATTCCCCCACCTGAGCTGTAGATCTCTGCAGCTCGTCCAGAGTCACCATGGGCCTCTTGGCTGCATTTCTGATCAGCGCTCTCCTTGTTCGGCCTGTCAGTTTAGGTGGACGGCCTTGTCTTGGTAGGTTTACAGTTGTGCCATACTCCTTCCATTTCTGAATGATCGCTTGAACAGTGCTCCGTGGGATGTTCAAGGCTTGGAAAATCTTTTTGTAGCCTAAGCCTGCTTTAAATTTCTCAATAACTTTATCCCTGACCTGTCTGGTGTCTAAATCCAATCAAGAATCTGTGGCAAGATCTGAAAACTGCTGTTCACAAACGCTGTCCATCTAATCTGACTGAGCTGGAGCTGTTTTGCAAAGAAGAATGGGCAAGGATTTCAGTCTGTAGATGTGCAAAGCTGGTAGAGACATACCCTAAAAGACTGGCAGCTGTAATTGCAGCAAAAGGTGGTTCTACAAAGTATTGACTCAGGGGGCTGAATAATTACGCACACCCCACTTTTCAGTTATTTATTTGTAAAAAATGTTTGGAATCATGTATGATTTTCGTTCCACTTCTCACGTGTACACCACTTTGTACTGGTCTTTCACATGGAATTCCAATAAAATTGATTCATGTTTGTGGCTGTAATGTGACAAAATGTGGAAAAGTTCAAGGGGGCCGAATACTTTTGCAAGCCACTGTAGGAACAGAAAGGAACAAATGGAGTGAGCAGTGTGGTTCGCAACAAGGTTCATGAGTGAAAATTAAACTGGGAACGTTGGGAACTTTTTAGATGAAATAAGAGGATGCACAGCAATAACAGTGGACAGTGTTGGCAGTTGGGTAGGATGTTGGCAGGATGGTGGGGGATCATAGCCCCTAAGCTTGTTCTTCTTAGCTATTAGTGTCACGGCTCGGGGCAGCGGCCGTGTGAGGTGAGGAAGGAGGACTCAAATGCAACACTTATTAAGACGTGAGGGTGATTTATTAAGAATACTGAACATAAAGTGGGGATGGCAAAACAGAACCAAGGATGAACTAAACTGGGAGAAACTAAACCAAAGAGTAGCAAACCTGAAACACGAGAGGAGAACTGCAGGGAGAGCACATAGAGGAGACACAGAGTAAAGCAGAGCACGCAGGGTAACACGGAGGATGAACACAGACGACGCAACGAGGAACAGAGGCAAACACACACTATAAATACACAGAGGGACACTTGGAAATCACACACAGGTGGGAGACACAGCTGGACCTGATTATCCTGACGAGACAGGGGAACACTAACACCAGGGACCAACACAGGGAGCACAAACCCAGAAACCCAGTATCCAAATCCCAAAACACAAACCATCCCAAAACAGCCCACAAATAATAATGAAAATAATAACAATAAATACACAAACACAAAATCCCTGAGTCATGGACTCAGGATCATGACAATTAGTGAATACATAACAAATTTGTCCAAAAAACTCCAAACACTCCAGTTGTGAATCTCCCAAAGTCAGGACAGTAATAACTCTAAATATCAAGCCAGCAGACGTGAAGCAAAGTTTTTGTTATATGCGTGTCCTTAAATGTGTTACATAGCACTTACGGGCTATGTAACACTTTCCTGATGGGAATGTGAAAACAGATGCACAGTAGTCATGTTTGGATCACAGTTATGGAACAGTCTCCATAACTGATGAAGAACTGTCTTCATCATTTTTCATAATCAATTGGAGAGGAGTGAATTACTCTGGTATTTCAAATTTTCTGTTAATGTGTGACAATTAATTTTTCATGCAACACTTCTTTGTTGTATAAAGCTTTGGTTAAAAGAAAATCCTGGCTGGTGACTTTAATCCCTGGATCAGAGACACAGTTGGCAAAGTTGAACTGCAGACTACTGATGAGTGGCGAGTGTCTGTGAAAAAAGGTTTAGCACACGGGAATATTTCTTGCATTTCCTCTGCTATTAGCTCCATTAGTAATCAGTAACTCCTTATCATTTTGGGAGTTTGTTTCCGCAGTTGCAGCAAAAAATATTCATAAATATTTGTTGCTGCAAAAGTTACACAATCATTTTGCATCGATATACAGAAACATTTCAGTATTTGCAGATATCCAGATCTTGTCTTGAACTGTTGTGAAATGAAGCAACACTTTCATTATTGCCATTATTCACTTTGTGTTTCAGCTGCTACTTAAGAATTTCTTCATAGATTAAAAAAGGTGTCAAAGGTTTTGTGTGATTTTTATGTGCAAATTTCCACTCAAAAAAAAAATAAAAAATACTGGACAGGAACCCTGCTCATGGTTATTTGTATATGTGTCTGCACTGTAAGTGTTTCCAATGCGTGTTTGCCCATTTTATCTTTTTTTTTGTTTTGTAACTGCTGCTACACTCAGACCTCGGGCCTCCTGTTAAGGAGTGCCGGCAAACTCACTGACATTAAGAATGATTGTTACCTGTTTTACCTGCCATGGGTCATGGAGGTCTGAGGCCAGGGTCAGCCTCTCTGTTGTGGTTTGTGCTACAGGAGATGTCACCGGGTCCTTAGATCACAGTGATCCAGCGTATTATTCTCTCCAGACAATATGCTTCTATACCTCTTTGCATTCTTGAACATGCCGTAGCTGGAATGAGTTTTTTTTTCCAGCTGTTTGGTTTCCTTCAACAAGGTTTTAAATACCTTGTGTTTGAATGTTGTGTTGACTGTGTAGGTGGGAAGAAGGAAGGTCAAAAAGCAAACAGCACATCTGCAACAATGGCTCTCCTGCAGTGCTAGCACTTGCTGTTAAGAGACTTGTCTCAGCTTTATATTTACGATCAAAATTTAAGCAACCCTGAATACAGTTCACTGCAGCATCACACAACAGCATAGCAGCCTCATAATTACAGTATTCTCATTAAAGTAAAATCCTGCATCTCATTTGAAAGCTGCCATCAGCTAAAATTAACTTGCCCTAATGGCTGCTGATTGCATTCCTGCAGTGGCCAACCCCCTCCTCCAAATTTAGTGATCTGATCATTTAAGTACATGCTAGCATAATTGAGGTCTCTTCCTTGATTAGATTTGCGCCAGCTTTTAACAAAGCCTGCTCGAACTTAATCCAATGAGCCCCATTGTAGCAGGAGAGGATGGATGACATCGCTCCTGGTTAGCGTCAACATCAACCGTGCCGTCGAGCAATTAGAGGCCACGCTGATAAAGTAGCTGGACGACTACAGCTAATGATACAAATGTTCTCAAAGCTCGTGAGACAACAAGCTGACAACTGAGCCACGTTTCATAATCCATTCATCTGACTTTGTACACAGAAAGTTTTCAGAAAGGACTTTGAAATGAGAATTTAAGTTCAAGGAATCGCTTCGGTTTTACAAATAACAAGCTTGTTATTCATATTGTATTAGGCATGCAGTAGTAAGACAGTACCTTTCACTGTAATAAAAGAGTCCTTGGAGTAAATTTAAATGTTTATTTAGTACCAAACAAAGGCTTACACTGACTGGAGCTGTCAGAATCAAACAGTGTCAGTGGTTTAAGTAATGTCTCTGAGTTTTACCCAGCTACACAACATTCTTGTGTCGCAGGCCTGACCCACTGGGACTGAAACAAGCAGTTCAGCAGGGCATAGATGCACTGTCTTTGGCTACTTCTTCCGATGACACCTGCTTGCCCATAATCACAGTTAGAGACTAAACCTCCTCCTGACCTGTGGCTGTGTGTCACACGTTAAATCCTCTAATCTTCTCCTTTGTTCTCTGTCACCCTCGATTAGTTATGTAGCAAGAGTCAGCGAGAAGAAAGTATGTGCTGAGTTTCCAAGTACATGCCTGTGCTCAGATTAGTAACCATTAAATGCTGCATGCATTTATGAGTCTTAGGAGCTTAACTACTCACTTATTGTAACAATAAGTGAGTAGTTGGTGTTGAAATAATTAATCGACAGAAAAACAATTTTTTTTTAAACTAAAGGGGCTCAGTATACACAGGTTCCATCTAACGTTGTAAACTTGATGGTGAGAAATTATGATTGGCTGATGTTACAGGTTTTTTTTAATATTTTGAAAACAACAATAATAATTAGCATTTTAATCATGAAAAAAGTTAGAAACTGACACAACCAAAATGCTACAAATGCTACATAAAATTAAAGACTTCCATGAGTTACTCCATCACACACATTCACCTGACACAGATTTGTAGCTGATGTTTAGCTTTATTTTATCCTGCAGGCGAGTATATGCAGTTAGGCTATGTCTGACTGATCTTATGATATAAGCGTCTTTTTAAGTACTGTGAGGGTTTTGAGGGACTCAAGACTTTGTTTATTGCTTCTTCCCATCTATTCTGTGTCTGTAAACCCTCTTATATTCTTAACAATAGGATTTCACTATAAGTAGGTCTGAACAAGATGAAGCTCACCTGTTCAAGCTGTAACTAATCATAGGACTATCTTGGCCTATAAGGTGACACGGGATGAGCAGGCATGCTGGTATGTAAGGAGGAACAAGAAATAACACAAGTGATTTTTGGATAGCAGCCCAAGTTTGTGAAAGGCTGTTTTCGAAATCAAAAGTTGTTTGATTAGCAGTTTCAGGATGTTTTCGCAATGCTTTTCTGATGTACTTTACTAAGTTTAGGCATTCAGTACAGGCAGACGAAGCATAGCAGGCCGGAACATTTAAATTTAAATAACTCAGAGTATGTACACCACCTTATCGAGGTTTGTGTTTTCAGGCAATTGACAAAAGCTGACACACAATGCGATAATTTACGGGGGTAACAATGCTGTATTATGTATACCAGAGACACTTAAGACTGAAGTAACTGGGAAATGAATGCAGGCCAAATTTATGTGCTTGTGTTTAAGAGGGCGAGCAGCTCTAGAGCATGTTTGTTAAAGCCTTTGGATAAGGCTCCAAAATGCTTGGCTCCTTTTCAAATGCCGGTTTGCTTGCTGATAATAGAGACAGATTTTGATGCTGCTGCCAGTTTGTTGTTATATAAAAAAGATACACGCTCAGATATGCAGAAAAAAAAGCGTGCCACACAGGCGTCGCTGAAGAAAAATACACAAATCCAAATTATTTATAGCCTGGATGCTATTAATTTAACCTATGGAGTCTTACTCAATAATTAATGTCTATTGGCATATGACCCTATATGCCATACAGTAAACAGCGTGTCTCATAACTATGTATGAGATCTTTAGTTAGCTAATATATGGCTGAAAGGCTCAGAGACAAGCCCTGGGTCTTAATAAATCAGCCATATCTAATGAACCCCCTAATTGTGATTTACAGCCTGCATGCCCAGTGCTGTGATGGAGAGTAAAACAGCTGTACAGAGAGAGAGAGAGAGAGCGTACAGAGGACGAGAATCATCCAGTGGCACCAGGCAGAAAAGAAACTCTGCCGTATTAAAAACATTGCTCCCTTCCAGCAACTGTGAAATTCTTGCGCGGGTCCCGTGAGACCTTTGTCCAGATATGTTACTTAATGCGATAAAAATCAAGCAGCTGGACGAGTAACCGTTGCACTCAAGTCCAACCACGAACTGAGAGCGCGGGAGAGGGATATTTACACACTCGCATAAAGCGCTCCACCCAATCCAAGTTCTTTTTGTAAATTATTTTGATTCATTGCCCGTGGTTATTTTGCTTTCCAGTGGAAGACGTGCTATAGCTCCTTCTTCTTCTCTGTGTCTTACTGCTATACTTGCCTTTTCCTGTCCATTCCAAACTAACTGAAAACATGCCTCGTGTTGCTTGTGTGCCTGAATGTTCATATCATCCACTAGCCCTTCAGATAAACAAATGTAAGATGGATTTCATTATATTATGCACAATTGATAGACTGTCCACGGCTGACATCAGTCTTTTTGGAACGACCAACTCCACCTTAGTATTAAATATTTGCCCTGTTTCAAGGACTTAAGTCATTGTGAACATCGACTGCTGTGATTGGCTAGATTAACAACCTAGTTTGAAGTTAGGCCTTGTGCACCATGAACAATGTGTATTCTCTGCAAGGTAGGACAATAGATACTTTGTGTGGTTTAAAGAGGCTCTGATCTTGGAGCACGCATGCACACCTCTCGACACCCAAGGCTGTGGCTGTGTATAGTTATATATGTGTTTTTACATACTTCATATTCCAGACAAAAAAAAAATGCACTGTGACCTATTCCGTTTTTTACTGCCTGTTTTCTTCTAAACCAGCTACAGGGCTGTCTCTTCAGTATTTCATTTCTCTTTGCTACAGTATACAAGTGTTTACTGGCTCATCCAAGGTATCAAATATTAACTATCACTTCATGCATAACTGTCATTTAAATAATTTCACACACACACACAATACACACATTGAAATATATATATATATTTATATATATGTATCACCAATAATTTCCCTACTTGACCTCTACAGTTACTGTTAAGTTTTGAATGTTCAATTTAACCATGAGGTTTTGCATATGTAGACAAAGTAGCCTTTCTTATGAAAAAACAGATGGCAAGCAAGTTTGAAAATTAATTTAGGAAAATTTAGTAATTAAAAAAGTACATTTGAAAAATTTCCTTTTTAAAAATTTCCCTTTTAATTTAAAAAGTGTTAAAGTAAATAACTGAGGAAATGTTTTTTGTTATTGCTGCTTTTTATTGTAAAATAAGCCACATTGTAAATTCAGTGTAAAAATGACACAATTGGACAAAGAAAAAAAAGGAATGAAACATTTAAAATATTCAAAAAGCAGCACTAAAAACTTCCCTGCCGGTACCTTCAGGGTTAATGTGAGGGAACACAAATGCACATAGACCAGACATCTGCAACAATGTTGCTGTAAAGGATGAGGGAGACATACAATGTATGCTTTAATCGGAAAGATAATTTCATAATATTAACTTCACTTTAGGAAAATGTAAAGATTTTATATTCTTGGATTTGCAGTTTTGGCTACATGCATCTATAAGCATCTGATACATTAAAAATGCAATCACATCCCCACCATCTTTACTCCTTGCATGTTGCGTACATGCTAGCCACTATCAAAATGAATTGAAGTAAAACCCCATGTTCTTAGCAAAGATGACTTGGTAGGGCCATCTGTACACATTATGCATTTAAAATGGTTAATAATTGAATAAAACTATGTTTTTATTGACTGACTGAAAGTAGCATGCGCCTGAATAATCCATTCATTTCATGCTAACAAAACGTCAAAGCTCTTTCTCAGATAGGGAACAAAGCTTATTGTCAGCGGACAGAGAGGCAACTGGGATTACAATGGGGACATGCAGTGAAACGACTTGTCAGTCCTAATCTAGGATTAGCAGGCTTTCGCGCCTCCCGGGTGCTCTAAAAGCCACCTGTTTGGACGCTCCTGCAGATGATGTGACACACTAGAGCTGCTTGTTTGATTCTAATTCTTTTGTTTGCATCAAAGTTTTAAAGGATTTTGGTTTTCCATTACAATGGCACGATCTAAGCATTTAAAGCATTGGAAGCATTTAAAAAAATACTATTGCTGAAAATCTGCTCAAACGGAATTTGTCACTAATTGAGATCGTCCGGTCCTTTTTCAGAGCACTGTATCTGGGTATTAGCGCTGATTATGTCTTTTCACCCTTGTGTTCAAAGTCGCTATGAACATTTACTGTGTTTTAGGATTGCTGTGACTTTTTTTCCTAACGAAGAGCATTTTTCAGCGTGTTTTTTCGGCACGTCATATCAGTGATGCAAAGTGAGAATTCACTCTTGTTTCTGAGACCTGAATTCTTCTGGACCATTATATCCTCTTAAGTCAACAATTTATGAATTATAACTTTGAACAGGGTAAGCCAATGCAGTAAATTAGGACTGAAGAACACTGAACATGTCTGAGCGTGTCTGATGATTGTTCTCAAATTTAGCGAGACCCTCGAGTCCTAAAATTACTTATTAAAGCTTTTTTCTGCTGCTTGCCTCTGGGCTAATGTGATCACTCATGTGTGAGGGCAGCTGTTGTATCGCCACAAGCTTCTGTGATAACTTTGTACTGCCGCTGTCACCCTGAAATATACTTTTGAAACTTAATCCTCTGGAAAATGAACCCAATTTGATTGGTTAATCTCCTTGATGTATTTGATTTAGTAAATATATTTGCATTCTTCTGAGATATTTTAACCGCACCCAGTTGCATCTGTGCAGAGTGAAACACTTTAATATTGACTCAGTTCTTAAGGATGAGTTCAAGTACAGTTAATGGCTTTCTTCCTGAAAAAGAGGGACTTTATGGTTTTGTCTTTATTCTTAAGATAATTGGATTCACCCTTCTTTACAGCTTCTCAGTGACTATATGGGAGGTCAAAGCACAGCAAGGCTTAAAACTTGTGCAACAAGCTTATTTGTGCATCACAGTGGAGTTATGTTCATCCCCAAAGGGGTCAAAGGTTTCCGGTGCCTTCCAGAGGTCAAAGGTAATTGGTAGCTTCAATTAGTGCCATCAGCTCACGCAGATATATACTGTAGCATAATACCTCACATAAGGTGTTTGTCATATGGCAAGCTGTGTGTGCTTTAAGCTGATACAAATCAAAGGTGTAAAGAGGTCAGCAGAAAGAGAGATCATAGACGAGCGCATGCTGGTGTAGACATTTAAACGAACGAGCAGAACAGAAACAAATGTGTGTTGGTTTTCAAGGATCGTCAAGTAATTGCCATCATAATGTAAGCCTTGTTTCCACCTGACTATAAAATATTAAATACCTGATAGGTTTGCTCGTTTATGAATGTTCAGTTTTATTAAAAGTTACATAATACTCAGACTCATAGTTCTGATTCAGCTTTTGGATGTGGCCTTATATTTATAATGCATATGCATATGCATGCATATATTCACAAGAAATTACACCTTTGAGCATGATTAGCAATTAAAAACATACTTTACTTTGTATTCCTCGCATTGTGCTTCATTAAACAGTCTGTTTCTTAATAGTTTTTGGAAGCTTCCAACTTATACAGGTACCTTGTACTTCTATAATCCTTCAGTATTTGTTACTATAAATTTTTAGGTATAATTACGTCCGCTGTTTGACTTTGTCTGTTAATGCGACATATTATGAGGCATACCTTAGAACAGAAAATGTTCACACTGACCAGGGCTTCTAACTACTGTGAGCGAGGGGCTGCAGACAAACAGTCCCTTTGAGCCACTGAGTGTTGACTTTGGTTTTCAATGGTCTCTTCATTGGTTTACGCTGCATCGTTGCCATGAAGTAGATAAATGTATATGTGTACTGTATTTGTGTTACCTAGGGGTGTGTTCACATGCCAGGAAAAATAAAAAGCACAAGGGAGAGTGTTGGTCACTAAGGCCACTTCTGGATTTCTGGGGGTCTGCGGTTTTAGTCCGGCATCATTGAGGTACAGAGGCCGAACACACAGGCCCAGAGCATAATGAAGTGTGTTTACGCCCACTTGACAAACGATGCATTCATAATTTGGTAACCGTTCCACCGTTGGCTTTGATTAAGATTTTTACATCAGCAGGACTAATGGAGACATCAAACCCTGTGTTTGCTCCAGGTGTCTGTATGATGACAGATGAAATCCTTAAACTGCATTTTTTTCATGCTGGGGAGTATAAAAATATTTTCTTTCCACATTCTCATAAAGTAGGAAGAATTTCTTGTTTTGTTTTTTTGTTTTGTAAATTGATACTTGGAAACATTTTTTTAACATTACATTACATTACATGGTTAACATTTTATATCATTAACATGATTTTAAAATATATTGTATATAAACATATTGCACCTGATATGGCATGTTAATGCTAATTAAATGATAGAAATCCACCAAATCTTCCTTTTCTGTCTTTGTTTTTGTTTTATTAATTTTCAGTGGCTCATCTGACAGACTGAACATTTTATAGTTCTGATCTCACTGTGTGGAACCAGTTTAACATCGCCACCATATTACTGAAGGTAAAAATTACAAACTACACCTTATAACCAATCAGCAGTTAATAAGGCCGTCTCTCAGTGGTACATGCAGAGTAATATGTTTGTGTGACTGATCTATTTCCAGACGTGATAGAAATAAAATGTTTTCTATGTAAGTTAGTTGGGCAGCATTATCCCCTGTGCCTGTGTGGGTTTTCCCTGTGTTCTTTGTGTTAATTTGTGAAAGTGTGGAAATTCTGTGTTGGCACTGTTAAAAAAACATTTATAACAGTGCCTCCAAACTATTGCATATCTGGTATGTAAACTGTATACCAACATCTTCACCACTTGTGTTACACCAAGTTGTTAAACCAATTATATGAAAAAACAGGCAACATGTTGTGTCTGTTGCAGACAAAAATTGACGTCATCTGCCCTCACAGAGGCAAATGGCATTGTTTAAATAAAGTTAGAAATTTAAAAAAGCTTTCTTTCAACTATTAGATTATATTCTTACAGTTTAGAATCACACCAGTCTGTTAAATA
Organism: Pelmatolapia mariae; assembly: GCF_036321145.2. NCBI lineage: Eukaryota > Metazoa > Chordata > Actinopteri > Cichliformes > Cichlidae > Pelmatolapia > Pelmatolapia mariae. The sequence continues at coordinate 42,438,885 of NC_086233.1, read as the reverse complement.
AGAGCTAAACTTGTACTTTGTACCTTGCCTAAATGCTTCTTCTACCCTTCCCCTCTGAGTGCCTTGTGGTTGTAAATATTTTCTGACGTGGTAAATACACAGAGCCGCTCAGTGTAACATACTCGCACAATAAGTTCTATTTACCTGAGATTTGTGGAAGGATTTGGCTGTGATGGCTGATTGATGCAGACACTGCTGGGACCCAACAGTCATGCACAGCATCCGCCCACTGTATACCTTCTTTCATTGTTTCACCTAAGTCATGAAAAGGTCAGAGAATACCTGCCTTTGCGTGTGATACGAAACTACAGCAGTGAAATAGAACAGCTACTTGTTGGCTGCACAGCTACAGAGCTGCCTCTGTAAGTGAAATCCAATGAGCTGGAGTTTCAGAAAACAAAACTGCTTTTCTTGCTATTAAGCCAGTGATGAAATTGGCTGGTTTTGGGGGGTAACTGCTGCTGCTATTGCACTTTTCTATTTTGGGCAAAAGACCCATGATGAGAAATCTCTGGGAGAAAACAGGGCAGCATGTGTGTGTTCACATTCCACATGTCTGACCTATGACAGTGCCCTCTGTTTGCAGCGCTCTGCGATGATCTAATGAGAGTCCAGACAGACATAAGATTTAGGAGTTGGGGGAGCTGCTCTCATCAAGTCCAGTTCTCCCTCTTTTTCTTTATTTATCCAGTGAAAGAAACCACATTACCCATTCACACCTGTGAATTCTCAATGAACTTCATTGATGGTCACTAAACAATTCCTTACGTTTTCAACAAAGCGAACTAACAAAATCAAGTATGTTTGGATATTGTTTGTTGTTCATGAATTTTAAGAAATATTTCTGGTTCATATCAGCTCATTTTATATTACATCTACTTTTAATTTCATTATGAGAATGTTCTATTGGAAAGCCAATGCAGAATTTCATGTTGACGTATGCCAGATCAAACAAACTGGAACTTAAGAAAACATCGGAAAATAGGAAAGAACGCTGCAGAAGTGCACAAAAACCTCACAAAATACCACCTAAGTGTTTCTGGAGAGACAAAAATGTGACGAAAAAGTTGCAGAAATGACAAACTAACAGTAAACAGCTGATAAAAAACATGTATCTACAGTCTTATACGAAACACACATTACTGATATGCTTTAGTTTCTGTCACTTCCGTTGCTGCGCCGTCCCATTAACGTCTCCTCCAAAACACTTGTGCTGTGTTTTGTGAGGCTTTGTTGTGTTGTTGTATTTATTGTTGTAAACACCAGTCATAATGTACAGCTTTTGAGAAACTTGAAATGCATGGCTTCTACAGTTTTCCATGCGTAATGGAGAACTTTTAATGACAGTGGCAATGTGGTTTAATACTCCAATAAAATGCTAAACATCATGGCTAAACTAGCCCACTGCTCTGCTCTTAGCATCAAGCACTTTTTTCTGCAAACGTCTCCCTGCGTTACTTTGTTGAGTTTAAAAGTGGCATATAATGTGTAGACATGATGGAGAAAACCTGCAAAATGGTATTGTGAGAATGCCATTGATAATGTTATCTTTCTTGCAGAGAAAGACTCGGAGAAGGGCCTCAGTGCTCCATTTAAAATCTTCGGTTTGGTCTCTTTCACCTTATTTTCTTGTTGGGCCTGTCCAAAAGACAAACAATTCCAAGAAAAGTCCTTATTTTCTTTCTCCTGATTTTTTTCTCCCTTTCTTCTTATTCTCTGTCTCTTTGGTATTTCCCACTTCCTTAGTTCTGTAAAGCTGGGACGGCTGGAGATTTTACACCCAATTGGTCGAGTTGGGGGCCTTTGTCGGTGCCCTTCTCCAGCTCCACAAGTGGCAGAAGGGACCTGGGTTCTGAATGGCGCTTTGTGTACTGTTTTTCTAAGAGGGGGCCCTCTCTCTCCCGCTCTCATCTGTCACAGGTCCCTCTCCGTCCACGCTCCACAATGCCTGATTGTTTCTGCCAAGTCGCCAGGTTCCAGGCCAGATCTGAACAACGCTTTCTTGCCAAATACCGACCCTGGTTTTCGTTTTTCTTCCACACACAAAGGGATTCTAAGTTACTGTCCACGTTTTAGAAGGAGACTTAGATAGCTGTCCACCACCAGCACTTTATTTGCTGAGTGTGTTTGAGAGCTAAAGGTTGTAAAAATTTCCATCGACAGCAAAGGAAAGAAAGGACCATAAACCAAAAAGGAAGTAAAATTGCTGGGCATACATTTATTGTGATTATTAAAGACAGTAGGTGAAAAGTGTGCATATTACATAGATTTAATAATGAGGCTATTAACAGCTTGTTGGATTCCTGGAGTCACATTAAAAAACAAAAACAACAACAACCAAAGCAAACAAGGAAAACAAAGTACAAAAACTATAAATGCACGGTTATGAAAAATTAAGAATTCTCATTCAACAGTGCATGCTCTGTTCAGTTATCAAACAGGCAATCTAACCAGTATCACTTTCCAAGAAACATCTTAGACAGGAGAACCGTTTCCAGGGGAAAGTCTTGATGTTTTTCTAGATATCTGACAATATGAAAAGGCTTTGGGAGAGCCTCAGAGTGATGCCTGTGAAAATGAATTTGTTTTTCAGGTATTGGTGTAACATTACCATCACATTAGTGTTTCCTGAGAGGGCCTCGGCATAGGAAGACTTTCTTTTTTGTCCGTCTCACTGGGGGAAGGTTGTTTCTTTTCAGCCATAATAACTCAGTTTCTGCCTACATGTCAGGCGACATTTTGTTAATGAGTTGTGTCGAGACAAAAAAAAAAGCTTCTTCTTTAAATTAGGACACATAAATGTGCAGTTTCATATTTTTTGAGAATCTCAGACGACTATGACCATACAGCTCAAAGACAACAAGGATTAGTTATTAGTTATAGAGCATAATTGATTTTTAACATATACTGTCATGTCCAGCTGTCTAACATGCCTAAAAAATACACCTAACTCACTAAATCTCTTATTGTCTTTAGAAAACAGTGACACAAAGAAAAATGATCACATGTTTTTCTTCCATTCTGGCTTTATTATTCAACACTTCATTAAACATCACTGTGATGTTTTTTTTGCAAATATAAAAATGTGTTCATAGTTTCATAGTGTAAAATGTAAAAAATCAGTCACATTTCTATCATGCACTAAAGTAATCAGCATTTTTTTTGTTTGGTATAGCATGCTACTCTGTCTAATGATCAGGTCATGAAATACACCGTTTTCTTGCTCTAATCACAAAAGGCCTGCTTGCCATGCTTACCAATAAACCCCTGTACTGTTGCATGGAGAAACCCAATCACTGGCAGTTAAGAGTCTGGGCATTCCTGGCCATATGAGACACCAGTTCCAAGAAACTAAGTCTTAAGCTCCCTCATAAACACAGCACCAGCAATATTGTCAGCTAAATATAGGCTGTCTTCTGTATTCTCCCTCCCCAGTTGCCCATCGCTCTCTCATCGCTCCAGTTTGGATACCATGATTTGATCGTGGATTATGGTTTGTTGTTTGTTGGTTGTCTGGGCTCTTACACTCATATCGCTGTGTAAAACAACAAAGGCCTGAGAAATTCAAACCCCGCACTATTCTACTAAATTTAAATCTGGCTGTGAATGGATAGCACTGCTGGCCAGTTGTAAAAATTAATTAAAACCTGTACTTTGAAACTTGAATGACTTGTAAAGAAGGCTCGTCAGACTTACTTAAAATTGGGTTTGAAAGCTTGAAAAAAAAAAAAAAAAAGCTAAAATAAGCACTAAAAATATGAGAATTTTATATATATATATATATATATATATATATGTAGCATCTGGATTAACCTACATGCAGCTAAAAAAACTGCATTTCATTACTGCAGTAAAAACTGCAATAATAAGGTTCAGTAAAGTAAAAAGTAACAAGAAAAAGGGAACATAAATGAGAACAGGTATAGAATTTCTCAGTAAAATTAGTTACATTGTATTTCTGATGGTTTTCAGTCTATAGGACTATACTGTACACACAAATGGATGCACAACAGTTCTCAAATAGTCAGTCTGGACCTGCGCTGGAACTGAGCTTCCCATTCCTGTCCTCTCCATCCTTTTTCCGGTCTTTGCATTTTTCTTTTTTCTTTTTTTGCTCCCTCGATTCATTTCACTCTTTATTAACTCCTTCTATCTATTAAATACTTTTTCATCTTCTTCTCCCTCCTCATGCATTCAGACTGCACCCCCGCTCCGCCCTTTCAGACATTTGACTGAGGGTCAGATGTAACACTTAAGAGCACCCAGGAGGCTGCGTATATCAGAGAGACAGCCTGCTCTGACTTACTGAGCAGCCGATGCAGAAGTAGTAATCAGTTTTTCACTGAAGCTGTGCGTATGCATTTGCGTGCATGTGTGTGGAAGGGTGGGTGGCAACGGCTATAGTAATCACAGCAAAAGCAGCTCAGAGCAGGTTGATCCATCAGTTGTCACCTAACAGTTTAGCTTAGATTTGTGTTTATTAATGTAGAATTGTTTATGTATTTAGTGTATTTGCATTTGTGTGTACTCGTATATATGTTGAGGACAAGTGAGCCCGTGTTTAGATTAGACCTCCTTTCGTCTAAGGCCGTAGGAAGGCAGGGTTTAGCTGTGGTCAGCAAATGTCCTCACAAGTACAGTCAGATGAAAGGAAATCATTACAGAAAATGATGCATTAGCCTGGCGACTCAGTCTGAGACTTATATTAGAAAAAAGTGAGATTTTTCCACTTAAACTCGGCAGCCTATAGCGTCTGCTTCTGTAACAGCTCCGAGGTGATGAGAGGCCTTGATGCTACATAATAGATTAATAGATTATCCCCACGAGTGTGAATTTGTGTGTGTTTGCACGCTTGATGTACATTCAGGATGAAAACATGTGAGTCGCGCTGCATGAGTGCCTGAGTAAATACCAAAAATATAATATGTACTTTAAATTGTTTGTGTGTGACTAAACCATAATTACATATTTCACATTCATGTCTCTGCATTTAAATAAAGTTGTGGCTTTGAATTATCGATTCAAATGCATGGTTGTGAAATCATCCAAAAGTGTTTTGTGGCTTTTTTTGTGCAGTCAGTGGTGGAAAAAAATAAAATCTAAAATTATTTAACACACTAAAAGTAGAAAACTGCATTTTTGGTACTGTTTGATACTGATGATACTGCTAATTTACACTAACTAACCTCCAGCACTTAAGAAGAGTCCAATCGTGATAATATTGTTATGAAAAGAATGTCTGTCAAAACAAAATGTAACAAAACACTTTGTGTCTTTTGTTTTGGAGCATTGCTCTATTTTCCTGTGCTGGTGTGTCATTGTTTGGAGTTTTCCACAGAAAATGCATCACGGCTTCCAGGAAGGTTTTGGCTTTAGTCTGGCTGGTGACAAATATCTTTTAGTCTTTATCGTTGTGAGAACAGCAGCACTAGTCGGCAGCTGTTCATGTGTCACTTCAGTGAGCATCCATCCTGGTAGACATAACTGTAGTTCATAAACCAAAGTTAAACCCTTAATTTTTTTTCCTTCCCAGAATGATGTCTTCCATGCGAGCAACGCCTCCCTTTCATCCACCGCCTGAGGAAGCAGAAGTGATTGGTCAGGACAGTGCAGGCTGGGTTGGTGATGAGCACGACGGCCCGAAGGAGACGGTGTCTTTGCATGACCAGTCCCACCCAGATGAACTGCGGCCAATCAGAGAGAAACCAACAGACGCTGAGTGGGAGAGTGTCAGTCCTGCTGTGATGGTGAGAAGTGAATTAGGCCAAGAGCTTAGAAACTGACCATATCTAATCCTGAGAGTTTGTGTATTACTATAACTCAGATTCACACAAATGTGGGTGTGTGCACAGAGTACACACTCGGGGCTCACAAATCATAAAACACCTGTGAGAATATATGCAGGAATACATAGGGTGTGCAAATTCTCATGCATAATGATATTTTTGCACTATTGAGTGAGCACAAGGTGTAGTGGACACATACACACACAGACACGCACGCATGCACCGGTAGTTCTTTCTGACCTGTGTGCTACAGGCAGTGCTGTAGGCAGCCTAGTGAGGGATCTCGTTTAGAGAGTTATACCCCTGGCCTCCTCTCATCTCCACAGCCTGCTTTGGTGTGTGTGTTTGTATGTGTGTTTGAGTGTGTCTGTTAAGGTGTTAGTTACTTGGCTTCAGGTTCTGTGGGTCCCTAATGGACAAAATGTGTTTGACTTCACCCTCTGAGGAAAGGGGAAAGTTTCCTTTGGTATCATTGTTGTGGTAGAGTTGAATATTTTGGTGAAAAATGTCCCATTTTTTAAAATTACTTGTGTTACTGAAGCATGATTATGGCTCTTTAGATGTTTTGAAATTGTTACTCAGTTATACTGACCCATGCCCAGTGCATAATAAGAGCTGTAAATGCAGTAATTCATTAATAACAATATTCAAAAACTTGACTTAACATCGGTATCAGACTTCAAAGTTGCCTGAAGGCAAAATTGTTCATGAATATTTGAATTTTCACTCTATATTTTTTCCTTTTTTCTCTCTATTTTTATCTCCAACTTACACACTCACATGTGTGACCATTGTCCCTCATGGACCAGCACAGGACACTGGTGAGAACCTATAACGAAATAATCTTTTCAAGTGTTCAGAAAGAGGACAGGTAGTGCTGGGTCAGAAAGTAACAAAGTGCAATGTTTCAAACTGTAAAAAGTCATAAGGTAAAGCTGCAACACTGCCCAAAACAGCCACTGGCCAGTGAAACATGGGAGGTCCCCGTGCTGTGGACAGAGAAGGCTAAACGATCCTTCTTCACTTCATTGCCTCACCAGCCTCCAACAGTGAGGGTCAACTTAAAACAAAACTTTGTGATTCAAGTTTCTGATCTGAGAATCAAACATTACAGCTTGCACCACCCTGCTTGTATAACTCTTGAGCAGACCTGGAAAAAAAAGCCAACACACCTGAACAATCCGTGAGTGACACATTATCTCGTAATCCTCATTACAGAGGCATCTTCCGCTTAAAGACAAAGTGCACAACAGAGCCTCCTGGAGCCATTTCAAGGGCATCTTAAGATCCCGCTGTTAGCCAAAGCCCCTTGTCTTTGAAACATAAGCCTCCTAAAGTTCTTGGAGATCCCCCCACTCTGTAAGGGGAGGAGAAAGTATCCAGAAATAACCCCAGTGTTAGAGCACCTGTGCTAAAGTGTCGGATGTTGTGTGGGACAATGTGGTCATCCTGAAGGGCTTATCTTTAGATAATTATAGACTCCTTGTGCCTCTTGCTTGACTCATAACCCTGCAGAGCAGACAACAGTGGGACACACACGCTGGGGTCATGCACCATAAACGACAAAAACCCATCAGATATAACGTTAGCTCAGCACTCAGTCACCTCCGACTTATTATCAGTAAACAGCAGAGAGAGCACCCGGAGGGTGTCCATATTGTTGCTGGGGACTTCAATAAGGCATGTTTGAAATCTGTGCTCTCCAAATTCCACCAAAATGTTAAGTGTCCTACCAGGGGGGACAGTACACTGGACCATGTGTACAGTAATATCAAGCATGGCTACAGAGTGACAGCCTAGGACAGTCTGACCACCTCTCTCTGCTCCGCACCCCTGCCTACATCCCCCTCAGGAAACAAACTCCTCCAAGCACCCAGGTCATTAAAACATTGCCAGATGATGCTCTTCTCCAGCTACGGGACTGTTTTGATCTGGTCCGTGGTCAATCTTAGAACAGCAGGACCTAGAGACCTTACTCAGTCTGTCCCTTTCTACATTAAGTGCTATGTAGAGAATGTGACACTGGACAGGAAGGACATCAAACAGGCCAAGGAGGCCTACAGGAGGAGGATAGAGTGCTTCCTCCAAGTGTGGAGAGGCATCCATGCCCTCACCAACTACAAAGGCCAGAGCCCCAACCTCCTGACAGCAGCCTCAAATTTGCAGAGGAGCTCAACACCTTTGCTCAGTTTGAGGCCACCCCTTCCCCTAGGTGGGGCATTAGCCTGGCGAATGGTGATGTGCTCCACGAAGGATGCCATCACCATCACCCTTCACAGAGCACTGAGCTATCTGGAGAACAGGAAGAGCTAGATGAGGATGCTCTTTGTGGACTACAGTTATGTGTTCAACATCATAATACCAGACATCCTCACTACCAAACTGGACCACCTAAAGGTCCCCCCTGCATACATATGACTGTACACCAACCTACCCAACCAGCATCATCGTCAAGTATGTCGATGACACCACAATGGTAAAGTAGGCCCAACAGTGGCTGCGCTTCCTCTGTGTCCTGAGGAAGAATAACCTGGACCAGAAGCTGCTGCTGGCCTTCTACCGCTCTTCAGTGGAGCGTGTGCTCTCCTACTGGTGCTGGGTATGCAGGGGCCACTACTAAGAACAGGAAGCCTTCTCAGAGGGTAATCAACACCACCCAAAAAAATAATTGGCTGTCCTCTGCCACCCCTGGAGGCCATCGCCAGCTCCTCCTGTCTCAGGAAAACCAGGCCCCTGCACCCCGCCCACGACCTCTTTGACCCGCTGCCCTCTGGTCGGCACCTCAATTCAATCAGGTCCCACATTTCCAGACTCACAAACAGCTTATTCCCCTGAAACCATTCGGACTGTCAATAAACACTATCCCCCTCACACCCCACCCCTGCCCACCCACCTCACCAATCACCCCATCACTCAGGCCACTCACACATGAACTGTATACTCAGACCAACTCTTTTTTTTGCACTGCTTCCAGGCACTTTGTTCTCCAATGTGTGCTTTTCTCTTGTGTTTATATATTTCTCCTGATTATTATTTATTCCTGGTGACTTACTTTTTATGTTTTATTCCTGCACATTTGGTGTCCAGCACCCATCATGTTATTGTACATGTACAATGACAATAAAGGTCTATTCTATTCTATTCTATTCTATTCTATTCTATTCTATTCTATTCTATTCATTATCAAAAGGTCTGATTTTTGTCGCCTTGACTAAAACAGGAATTAATTCTTATTCTAAAGAGAGGTATAAAAAAATCATATGCATCACCCGAGATGTCTGTGTATGACTGTAGGGTTAAACCTCGATGTGTAATTAATGAATATATTATGAATCTATTAAAGACACAAATCAAGGTTTTTCTCAAACTACTATAGCACTTTACTGGCTTTAAATTATTCCACAAATCCACTGCCACCAGCACCAGATTGCGTGTCTCTGCAGTCATGCTGCTCCTTACGTGTAAGCACCCTCAAATGAAAAAACACTTGCCAGGCTTGGCCTTCTCACAGTGTGTCTCAGTGGATTATACACATGTGACCCCGGCAGTATAAAGATATGTAATGGAGTATCACCATGTTGTTTTTGATGACAGATAGATCAAGTACTGTGCTCGTCATGTTCTGTCAGTTGCAAAATGCAATCCTAAACCTGACATTTGGCATGTAGCACCAGCTGACCCGTGCCCAGGCAAAGCGCGGTAGAGCAAATAAAGTACAGGCTCACTCCCAAATAGTACTACAGGGATACATTAAAGAGCTTTGGGATGCATTTGTCTGAGCTGTGTTAAAAATAAACTGTTGCATGAATTGAAATGCTCTCTCACAGATATGCAGTACTTAATTACTTCCTATGGCTCGTGGGTTTGAACTCTCATTTTCTATTTCTTCCAAGGACAATGAAAGCAGTAAAGGTGGCTCAGTCTACTCTTACCGGACTACCTCTACCTCTCCAACCAAGCCAGAGGAGTGTCCAAGGGATCGCGGGGAGCCTGTGATTGGCCTCGCCTTTGGGACGCCAGAGCGCCGCAAAGGGAGCCTGGCAGACGTGGTGGACACACTGAAACAGAAGAAGCTCGTGGAGCTGACCAAGACAGAGCAAGACGGTAAGAAAAAGGTCTTCAGTGTATATGTGTGTTTATGTGTGTGTGTGTGTGTATGTTTTATCACTAGTGGACCTGAATCTTTACATTTCAGCCTAGCCTTTTATTCGAAGCTGCAGGCTGTGGAGTAACACTGCTCTTCCACTTATAAACATTCAGTTTAGCTAACTTGAAGATAACTTATTACATCTAAGAAACAGCGCTGCTTTGGGTGGGTTTTTTGGTTTCATCTGAAGGGCTTTGGGGGAGTTTTATTAGCTTAAATGAGTTAGAGAAATGGTCTAAACACATAGTGGAACATTTATTTATTTATTTCAAACACATTTTCCATATTGTCCATTTTCTAGTCCTACAATTGGTGAACTGTTTGTCTTCCATTAATATAACAGATTTTAAAACTTTAGCGAAGGTCCTCATTTGTTGTAGGGTTAAAAGCTATCTAGATGAGTGAATATGTCACAGATCTCTCCCCACATTTTTGTTTGAAGTGATACATTAACACACTGCAGCAACATAGGACTGCATCTTCATTCTAGCTTTTCACAGAAGTGATGCACTTTTTACTCAGTTTCCCTTCCACATAAAGCAATAACAACCTTTGCTCACCATTTTGTTCTCTTTTTTTCTGAAAACTTCCTGTCCAGAAGATCTTTGAACGTCTAAAATTACAACTGACAGATCCCTCACTCGTTAGATCACAGTATCAATCAGTGAAAACACAGGTTTCCCTTTCTCCGCTGCTCCTCTGATCTACACCTCCAACACGGGAAAGGGTTGGAGTCTCCCAGCGTGCCTCAGCTTGCCCTTTTCCTCCCCAAAGCAAACCAGATCTAAAACCATCTAACACCCCTCTTTACTATTATGTGCACATAGTAATCGCGATAATATCAGAGGAGTGCTTGATCTCTCTCATTTAGAGGTTTCACTTTGTTATTGATACAGTAAAATGGGCCAGAATTGGATGGCCTGAGGTGTTATACAGTCCACGGTGTCTTAAGCTCGAAGACAGGAAGCTTTGCCTCTCATGTTCAGCAGGGAAACTGGTTTAAAAGAAACACACACACACACACACACACACACACACACACACACACACACACACACACACACACACACACACACACACACACACACACACACACATCTGTGAGTATGTGTTTTCAAAAGTGTTGTGACACCTTCCTTTCAAATCAAAGAGGACACAAGTGGATAAAAATGCTAGGTGCCCACCTTTAAATGTGGCTCTTTTTTTTTCAGAACCACATGTATACTTCTGATCAACAATACCCGACCTTGCTTACTGTACAATGATGTTGGCCATTTTTAATTAGTTTTGAAGTTTTCTAAACTTATTTTCCTGTTTACTCAGTGTAGTGATTGTGCAGCAACACAACAGACTGAAGTAATCAATTTCAGTAAACATAGGCCTTCATTGAGTTTGCTTAGGTTTCCCTTTTTTCCTCTTAATTACTTTTCATATCCCTTGTATGAGAGGAATATGAGCAAGGTATGCCGCATTCTAAAGCCGATATTCTTGATATTGTGATCAAGTGGCTCTTGGCCCCTCTTGAAGTGTTTTTGTATGTTTAATTGCAACCACTTCCACCCCTTTTCAGCTTAGTGAAATATAACAATATTTAAAAAAAGTGAAGTCTGTTTGATCTTATATTAGTAGTATACAAAGAGACCTTTTACTACAGATGAGTGATTCAGGGCGACAGCTAATAATAGCATGATTAAATGATAAATTATTTAGAATGTTTTTAGTTAGCAATAAATGAAATGGTGATTGATTGAAAATAATTGGTTTGGAAACTATCTTGTAAAGGTGAAACTGATGCTTTTTAAACTTTATACATGGTTGTTTACTACTGTGCAGTTCATCTGTAAAAACATTGGGATGACTAGTATTATGATGAAAGGCATGTCAAAAATGATGTTTAAAGTATGCAGTTGGTGTGATGAAATTTACAAGACGGATCCTGGAGCTCACAGTCCACTTTCTGTTCATGAACTGTGTAGCTTTGTTACTCGTTTGCTTTTTTCTTTCACTTTCTCTCAATGTTTGGATCGGTTTAAACACCAGGATCTGAGTTAGTCTTGCTTTCACAACAATAGTCTTGCATGTTGAAAAATGAAACTCCCAGTGTGTTAAAATGTGAAAAACAAAATGGGTCCTCACCAAGTGTCCATATGTGAGGAGATGCCGTAATAGGTGATAAGAGCACCATTGTGTGTATCTCTGATAGACCAGGCACTTCAACAAAACAGCAGTATGGACTTTTTGATGTTGCGACCGAGGACAAGTTTACTGATTAGTAAAAAAAAACGTTATCACAAAACAAAAATAACATTTGCTCGTCATTGAAAAATACATATTGCGGTTTAGTGTAATTATTTTTACCTCTGTGATGCAATTCCATCCATTCATCCATCATTTTCCTAACTACTTATTCAGTTCAGGGTTGTGGGGCAGCTGGATCTCTCATATGGCGAGAGGCAGAATACATCCTGGGCAGGTCAGCAGCACAATCACAGAGTCATGATGCAATGCATAATATACTGTTGATAAATTAAATACTTTATGTTCCATGAAATATGACAAAGAAATGTAATTACTAATGATTATTAAACATTGCTAATAATTATATCATTTTTTGTAACATAAAAAGGCTAGTTTAATTAACATCATCAACAATGATGGTTAACTATGGAAGCAATGCTTATGCTAAAAGATATAGTAATACTAGTAACAGTAAGAACAGCAGTGATGTTTCAAAATGACTTTGATATTAAGCATCTCGTTTTGGGACTTTGGCTCGTTCTTTGCTAATATCCGCAGTACTAGCACTGATCATGCTGCACACACTTACACGAAAACAAACAAGGTAAACATGTGCAGTATAACCAGGCACACTGAATCATACAGGGCTTGCTTGAATAGTAATTGTGTTTCAGGGCCTTGTAATCATTCATGCGAATTGCTGTGATCCTTGTAGAAGCATTGTAAAAATGTCTTTCATCCAGCGCTTTGGTAATGCTTAGCTGCGGAGACTGACGGGTACTTCTGCTTTTTTTTTCTTAATGAATTTAGTCAAAAATGAGGTGATTGATAGAGGCTGAATGCTTCATCGAGTGAGCTTTCAAAACTGATGAGCAACAACGCTCCACACCCTTTTTCTTTTTTCCCCCTCATTTGTTAATTTGCTTGAATACTGCCTCCTATTTTAATTGCCTCTTTCTCTTCTCTAGTTGATTATTGTCTTTTTCCATTTATCTTTTCAGTTCATCTTCTTTCTATCCTTCAACTTCTGGAGCCTTTCAAATCACTTCTAGCACATTTTTTAAAAATCCTTTTGCAACAGGCAACCTTGCTCACATCCTAAAATAAATCTTTGTTTGTGTTACTGGTGAGGATGAAGCATTCCAAATGCATAAGCTGTCTGATTTGTTTGTTGTGTTAAAAGAATGTAAAGCAGAAAGGAGTGCAAGGCCATTGTGGTGAATAGACCTATATACTGAGGTCTTGTGTGGAGTAGATTAGAGATAATTTTTTGCGTTATTGTATAATTCAAATATTCAGGAATTCTGCATTTGAGCCAAGTCTTTTTTTCCCTGGCTCTTTAGTCGCGCGTGTTAACTTTGACTCACACTTAAAATGGAGTTTGTTCAGAATGCTCTTACGGCACCAGCAGATTTGATCATCGCCACTCAAATGGGAAGCACATTAAGCTCTGAACAATACTGCCCCTCACCTTGTCCTCTGCCTCCTGCTGCTAAGGGCTCAGTCAGCTGAGCTCTCCCAAGTTAGATTGGCTGTGTGATCAAATGGAACAGACCCTATCCAACCACTGAGCACTCACTTAGCCTAACGTGGCTGACCCCTATGCACTGTGGCCCGGAGCTAAAGTGTGGATGATGTCGCTGTTAGCCCTCGTGCTGCGCTTACCCCCTGTCGGCACGCTGTTAGCAGTCTGCTTCTCAGAGGTGCCCTAAGTGCCTGTGACAGCTCTACTGAATAGACATGGCCTCGCTTTGCTATGCGGGACTTTATTTATTTATTTATTTATTTATTTATATCTTCACACAAAGACAGCCTCAGTTTTTAAAAGCTTTATCAAGAAGTCTTTAAGACTGTGTCAGGTAGCAGTATTTCCACACAGCTAAGTTGCTGAAAATGCATCATTTTCACCTAGACTCTCATAACATGGGAGCCAAGAGGGTGAAGGTCTGGTGTTTTCTGGAGAATTTTGTATTTATGCTGAATTGTGCCTGTCTTATGTGAAGATTTAGCTACAAAAGCTTTCTGCATACAAAAGGGTTTCTCTGTTCCGTTAGAGCACTTATTAGACTAGTAGGCTGGTTGCTGAATAAAATGTTCAAGGCCAGGGTGACGGAAGATCAGAATTAAACAAACAAACAGAAAAAAGCAGGTCCTAGATTTGTTGTTGAATGGAAATACTCCATCCTCAGTCGCTTTGCAGCTAAAAATAAGAGATGGAGAGGTTGGGAAATAAAAGCTTGGAATAAACAATTACAGTAATAACCCAAACAATTCTCTGTCTCTGAACACTGATGTATCCTTTCTTCTTAGCCATCATTAATCTGAATTCACCTCATCTCCTTGAGGCCTCTTTACAAAAAGGGAAACAACACTCAGAAGTGGACACATTTAACTGAATGCCAAACCCAGCCATTCTGGGCTGCTCCCTGGCGGACATTAAACCCATTCAAGTGTGCAATCAAGCTCCCTTCGTTTTGATGAGTGAATTATGATTATCTGTATTGTCATGCCTCCCGGGGGCTGACCTGCAGTGTTGGAGCCTGGCATGGGGAAAGTGCCCTGGTGCCAACTTAGTCAGCCATCTAAATGTGCCTACTGCAGCTTTGGTGCCTGGCAAACACTTAACATCACTCTAATCCCTGCTTACACTTGAGCCTGTATGAATTACTGTACAATCCATGTCTTTCATTTGCAAATGAGATCAGGTCCAATTACGGCAACACTGCACTACTCCGGAGCGATTATAAAACAGACACCTGTGTGACTAATTTATTACCTGACCCGAACTGGAGTTGAATTTAGCAACAAAAGATTCAATTCAATTCAGTTGTATTTATATAGTGCCAAATGACAACAGCAGTTGCCTCAAGGTGCTTTATATTGTAAGGTAAAGACCCTATAATAATACAGAGACAAGTCCAACAATCAAATGACCCCCTATGAGCAAGAACTTGGCAACAGTGGGAAGGAAAAACTCCCTTTTAACAGGAAGAAATCTCTGGCAGAACCAGGTTCAGGGAGGGGCGGCTATCTGCTGTGAAAATGCATTTAACATGCTCCATTAGGGCAGCATGTCCATACTATATTTGCATCCATCCAGTTTAACAAAGAAAAACACCAGATGTAGCCAATACCTCAAAGTACACATTTAGCTTTCATGTAAACTCTGAGCCTGTTCGGTACTGACTGGTGGTACAGTTTCAGATTTGCCACTAACTGCTCCTCACATCATATGGAAATGGGCAAAAGCATAACATCCAAACTAACATTAGTGGTAAGATGATGATGCATTTCTACGATCCAACAAATCTGTCTTTCTTTTTGTGAGTCACTGTGACTGCCTCCATTGATTTATTTTTGTGGAGCCGGAACTTCCTCGAGTCTTTTTTTCTGGTTCGTTGTCCTGTTTCGGCTTTGAATGTGTTATACGACTTGCTTCATCAGAGAGTTCTACATTTGTGCATGCACTCGTCTCTCTCCGGTTTGAAATGACAGCAGCGTAATGGGAAAAATGTGATGTCACAGAGTGCACCAATCAAAGCTTTACACTATCAGTCAAATTATGAATAAACCGCAACCACACATTCCTGATAAAGCAGGACAGCTGTGGTTTTTAACTGTTAAACTTCTAAAAATGACAGCAAATTGGATTAAGAACTCAGTGTTGCTAATTTCATGTGAAAAACTGGTTTAAACCCAAGTTTACAGAAGGGCTTAAAACCTTTTACACAAAAATAAATAGTCAAAGCCACTGTATGTTAATTAGACATAGTAAAAACAGCAAACTCTGACCTACATGCAAAGTGTAATCAGTACACAAAAAAACATTACTTTATCTTCCACGCATACACAGTGACATCAACATTTGCAGCTCTTTTGAAGCTGCACTTTTATTCGCCTTGTTCTGTGTACTTAAGCCTATGTTGTCCATTTTGGAGGTGTCTGCACTATGTCTTGTGCTGAGGCCAGCCCAGAGCTGGACACCCAATCACCAATATAATGGCATCCCCAGCTGGAAGAGGAGGTCAGAGCAAGGTCAAACCTTCACTTAGCCCCATTTTTCTGTGACAATAGAAACATTCTGCCTTGGTTCTTTCTGACTGCTGAAAGATGTTTCAACATCTCTGTTGTTACAGCCACTCGAACTGTGCAGCACACACTCCTCCACCCGAGGGAGAGTGTGCGCTCTGACTATTGGGCATTTTGGGAGTGCTATAATGTTTAATAAAACATTCCCTCTGAGATTTCACTTGTAACTATAATGAATGAATCTTTGATTTTATTAGCAGTTTAGGCGCTACCCTTGCTCGTCAGCAATACTGTGTGAAGGTTAAATACTCTGTATGTTCCGTCAGCTAAGCTGCAGAAGAAGCAATGGTGACTGAACTTTGAGCGTGAGCCCTGTGAGCCAGTACCCCATGTGCCTGACCTGTGTGTTTCTGTGTGTGAAGGCTTATGGATTCATACACTCAGGTGGAAGTAGTGATGACAGCTTAACAAGCAAGCTGGGCTGGCCCCGAGAGTTAAGCTTATTAGCTAATTAACAAAGCCTTGGCTCTGGCACCATGTTTGCCTTCCTCTATGGGATTGGCAGCTTGAGATGTGATTGTGTGCAGGTAGAAGCTTTGTTTGTGCATATGTGCATGTAGCTCAGCTTTCCACACCAATAAACATCTCATCTGAACTCGCCATATTATAGCCAATGGCCAGCATTTGTGAAAAGGCTAGATTTTATTGAAAATTCAGTAAACGTCATTCTTTAATCTTAAACTTGATCTCCTTTTACATATCGCTGCGTTTCCTGGTCAGTACTTCCTTGTTTCTGGCAACAGGCTGACTCCCCCTGGACTTCTTGTGGTTGGGTTAAATCTATTCGTCTGTAATTGATAGGGATCTCTTTACTAATGATCAGGCACAGCCTGTGAGTCTTGAGTGCAAATACAGTCAGTGGGATATGCCCAGTAGCCCTCTCCTGCTCACTTTGGCTGTAGGCCAGCTAACATATGGTATGAGCGCATGCAATGTGGTTTGTCGGAACAGTTTTGAACGTTGTCCAAAAGAATCAGGTTAAATTGCAATTTTATCAAGTCCTCCTTTTTTACTAGGATTTCAGCAAAGTGCCAATTTGATCCTGATAATTTGGTGAAGGCCAGCATGATATAACCATAATGGAAAAAAATACCGACTGTGTCACAGCCAAGATAAATTCTGCTTGAGGCCTGTGGAGCATGTTTGACGTGGCTTCTCAAAGATGTGGACTTTAATGCACTGCGTTGCAAACTGCGATGGAAATTGTTTGTCGCGACTAAACCGTCACACACACACACGGCATTAATATGCGGGATACTGCGTTTCCAGTCTGATTTGTATTTGAATGCTATTTTCCTCTTAAACAAAAATGATCTAATCTATTAATTTCGCTTGTTTATAACACAGTTTTTGGAGAAAAGTTAGTGGTAATCAGTTGTTGTTTTCACTAAATACTCATGTGATTTGCAGGACTAACACTTTTTTTCTTTTCTTAAATGACTCTAAAGATTTTTGGTAGATAATCAGACCGACTTTAAAAAAAAATTTCATTTCAATTTCTGTCATTTTCCTTAGAATGAATTCATATTCTGAACTCTGCTCTCTGCTTTAAACTACAGACATATTAGACATTTTCCAAAGAACATTTATGGGAAAAAAATTCAAATAAAGCTGACTATGAAATTAAATGTTTTTAATTATTTTAATGCAGAGGGATTCATCACTCTTAGAAACCAGCCACTATTTTCACAGCAAAATTTTTATGGCAGTGTCAACCCTGAATGTGTGTTAAAACTGCGTGCTGATAGTACCTCTTAAGAGGTATGTCTGATCATTTCTCCTGTCATTGATGTTTTGAGGAGCAGCTGCATTACATGCATATGCAGTCCTTTTTTCCCCTTCTTTTTATTGTTTTTGTGATGCGAGAGTATCTGCTTGGGGCAGGTGGGTATGGTTGGGAGTTCTGACGGCTCTGTTGGATTCACTTGCCTTTTCTTCTCTTTGGTCTGCTGTGAAATAATTGAAGACGTAGCCCAGACTCAATGTCAGCTCCCGGAGCCCCCTCTCCCTCCACCAAAACCACAGGCCCCACCCAAACCAGCTCCCGTGGGGGCCCGACCCAAAACAGCACTTCTATTGTGCCTGAACAACACATCTTGTCCGTGTGTGTGTGTGCTAGCAGGGATAAGATTTCATATATTAAATCTAAAGTGGAGCCAGAAGCTTGGGCCTTGAACTGATCTTTTGGGACTGTGTGTTTGACAAAGAAGCAATTTTGTTGCCTGGATATAAGTGCCCTCATTTTCAAATTTCTTTTATTTATTTAAAAAAATACAGATCTAAATTTCTTGTTAACCAAAGTCCTATTAAGTGTGGTCAAGCCCAGCTATTTTGTTTATAACTCATTCTTTTTCTTTCTTTTATCCGCAGAACTTGATGTTACAAACTTTTCAGTCAGTGCAGTTGAAATTAAAGCAGGTCACAGATTTATTTAAATGTACAAAATTGTGTAGTTAAATCCAAAGCTGTGGCGTATGTGGTGGTTTTTAAACACTTTCCAGCGAGACCTGCTTAATTATTCTCCATCACTCACATAAAGAGTGGAGATAAATAAATAAAGTGTATTTTATTACCTTTTAAAACAACTGAACGTTAAAAAATAAAATCATCCACAAGTAAGATGTGACATCTGTCCAAGTCTTTTCCAAAAGTGGCTAAGCTCTACCACCTTCACTTTTATCTTCAAATCCTGCTGTCACATCAGTGTGCAGCAGGCTGTAGAAAGCAGTACCTTTGCTTTGAGGACAAATTTTCACCTTGTTGTTTCCTCACGTTCAGGCGGCAGCGGCTGTTGATATCAGTGTAGTAATTCAGAGCAGGCCTGACCTCTCTGACTGCACCGCCGGGATCAACAGCTGGGTTTTTCTAGTATTAAAGTCACACCTTCAGTAGAAACACTATACTTTATCTAATTCAGTGCCCGGTTTCAGCCCAGAGTCTTCAGCAGTACGCCCCTCTTATATCATATAAAGTGCTTTACACTGCTGGGGGGAGTAGTTTATGAGTATTTTTAGCATGTGAATCAAAGCCCCACCCAAGCAATGTTGGAAACTGACTTTGTCTAAGCTGCAGGTAAAGTAAATGAATAAAAACTTTGTTGTTAACTGTCAAAGGACAAATTTCATACCAATTAAATGCCAAGAAGATTTACGGCACATTACTAAAGCGGTGTCTTCAGGTGGCCTCTTAAATTTTGTGTTGCAATCGATGTTTTATTTAGACTGCAGTTTAGTCAGCTGATTTGTTCATACAAAATCTGCTTCATACCATATGAATTTGTAGACATAAAGGGGTTTAGGTAATCTACAGGCTCCTGCAACATCACAGGTTTACACCAGACAGGAAGCAAAATGCATTTCTTGATGATGACGTAGGAAATATTCTTTAGCATGAGTTTTGACACTCGCTGGATGTGGAGTGTCAAATAAATATTTCAATATTTGTTTCTATGGTTGTTTCTAAATCCTGAATTTAGGTCTCTCAATTGTGAATTTTCATTTTCACAGTGTTCCGACATTTGATAGACAAGCTGGTAAAAGCAATAAGCAAGGAATTTCTTGTCTTGTCTATATATATATATATATATATGTATATATATATATATATATATATATATATATATATATATGTATATATATGTATATATATATATATATATGACCTCATAAGTCCTGTTGTCCTGTTGTGTAGCATTAGTAATGTGATTATGATTATAAATGTAACAGATTTAAATGATATCTGCAATATATGCGGTTCCTCCTACAAGTGGCCCTCTGCAAGCAGAGTGGGTATATTGCTGGACGACAAAAGAATGTGTGTGTGTCTGTGTTTTTGAAGGAGGGTGATGTATGTGAAGAGGGTTGCACAGGGCTACTTGCAGATCCCCCCCCCCCCCGGTCAGGATCAACGGCTGCTTTCTCAGGCCATGTTCTTTGACAAGAGAGTCCGGGTGTCATCTGACAGATGAAAATAGTGTGTGTGAAATGGACACCGTGCTAACACGCAGCCAGGCTAACCACGCTGCAGTTTAATGGTTTTACAACACTGAGCGAGACGCGCTAGGTCATTGAACATGTGTGTGCGTGTGTGTGCGTGTGTGTGTGTGTGTGTGTACATGCGTCTGTTATCTACGCACCCCCCTCTGTGCAATTAAATGTCTCAGCAGTGTACTGGCATTCTTTAATCAGTGTGTGTGGTGTGGATGTATGTTTGAGTGCTTCAGAGTGCTTCAGTGTTCTCATATCAGTGTGTGTATGCTTGCGTTTGTGTGTTTTTGCGTATATGTGGGTGTGTGTGTGTCTCTTTCCTCCTCCTGGCTAGCCTGTCTCCTCGTGTTTGGACATATGTTGAGTTTTATTTCACTCAGACATCAATCCTGCTGGCCAGCTGTTAGGACAGCTGCTCTCTCTGTGCCTCTCCTGCTCTGTTTCGCTCTTTTACTCTATCATTCGCTCCGTCTTGCGCTCGCGCTCTCTGTTTCTCTTGGTCTGCCTCTCACTCTGTTTTTTTTCTTCAACATTAATGTTTCTTTAACATCAAAATGTTATGCTTTTTTTCTCTTTGCTTCTTCTAAACAGTATTTTTAAAATTTTATGTCTCTTCAGATTCTTTCTTTCTTTCTTTCTTGTCCTCTCTCTCTGATCCTGTGGGGTCTGCAGTTGAAGTCATAGCACTGGCATAAATTTGGAAGTGCAAAGTGTAGCTGTCAGCTTCCATTTACACACATTCAGTAGTGAAGTGAAGACACAAAATGTTTTTTTTCTTTTCTTTCTTTTTTTTTTTTAAACTGTGGGTGTGTTACACAAACATCAGGCACCGGTTAGAACACTGGATTTTGTTATTTTTTACATTAAGTAATTTTTCAGATTAATGCTTTTTTTCTCTTTACATTGGCCTTAGACTGCACACTCCGAGTTCCCGAGCTCTCTCACTAAGCATAATGTGATGTTTGCGAGACTGAAAGGGACGATGTGTGTGGACAATTTAAAGGAACTTTTTTTTAGCTTTCACACTAAAATCTGCTTAGCGTGAGTGAACTAAACTTTCAAAAAAGATGTATTTCCTAAACATTTTTGTTAGAAAACAAACTTCATTGTAATATGTTGCACACCTGTTGTAAGTATGTTTAAGATAAATATTGCACTAATGAAGGATTTGGCAGGATAGATTGTTCCATGGCTTCATACTGAGCTCTCTTGTTAGAAAACCATGAATCACAAAGGTAAAGTTTAGTAAAAGTGGTGGTTTTTCCGACACAGCCATTCTTCTAGGTTGAGAGAAATAGCTCTCTACTCCTATTCATACGTATCTGTTACTTACCAACATTTTGCTGAAAAGTTCATTTCATGAGCAACTTTTAAAAACAAGGAATACGAGAGGCTAAAAGAAAGAGTGAGAAGAGAGTGACACAGTCATATAGTAGAAGCCTGTGGCACTCTGTGTATTTCTTGGCAGTTGCTCTTTTGGACTGTTGATGCTTGCCTGCCACATACCCACACATACACTAAGTAAAGCACACACAGCAAAGCACACAGTAACTTGCCTGTGGCTCATGTAAAACACCCAAAACATTGTCTCTTGGCAGGTTGGCGTGGGGACAGGTGATAAAAGTGTGTTTACCCTAAACACTCGCCAGCTTGCTAGCTGCCTCAGCGCTGATTTACTACGACTCCGTCTCTTCAACCGCTTCTTCTCCTCTTCGCCTTCCTTCTGGCTCGCTTTCACTTGATCTTATCGCTCATTCACCCTGCCTATCTGTCTCTTCTCCATACTTGTTCCTGCTTGTGACAAAGTCTTTTTTGAAAATATTTTTTATTTTACAACAAATAAAAAGGGAATTTCCAGATTTGGAGTTGAGAAAAGGAATGTCTAAAGTGTTTTGATTTGGGAGAGTAAATTTTTATTACTTCCAGCATGGTGGTTATGTTTTTGGTAGTGTTTGTGTGTCGTTCTGTCTGTAAACACAGTAGCTCGAAAAGTTTTGAATGAATTCTGGTTAAACTGTGTAGGGGTGTAGAGCGGGGTCATGGTAACGGTCCATTAACATATATCGAGGTCTTCAAGTTCAACTCAAGAAGGTTACAAGTGTGCTGTGTATTGTCAACATACTGAAAGTACTGTATAAAGATTTTGAATATAATGTCACATTTGACCTTTGACCTCTCTGTCATGGACAATAGACTAATCTGAAGGTGAAAGGGATAATGTTGGCATGGGATACTTTTTGAGTATAGCTGATTAATAGTATAATGTAATGTTATGTACATTACACTAACAGTTTATAACAACTTAAATACATTTTATTTTTGGGGTGGGGGTTAATATAAACTTGTGCTCTTTTTTCACATGTATTATATCCACATAAATAATAATAATAACAAATATTTGTACTTAAAATTAGAAGCCTGCATGCTGCACTTTTACTGTACAACAAACTTTAAAGTATGTTTGTTTAAAGAACAAAGAAAATAAAAGAATGTATGCAAAATCCAACACCGTTCCCTTAAAAGTAAATACCTCCCAGAGAGTGAGCTGACTTGCTGGAGGTATGTGCTCTCGGAGTGCTTCTAGCATCAAGAACACATCAGTAACTATTTGATATTGTTTACAAAGTTTTTCCTTATTCTTACTTTTCTATGTCATCCTTCCCATTTGTTTTTACCCACTTCAGTTTGTCTTTATAATTCTTCCAAACTGCTGAAACAGTCATCTTCATCATCCCCTCCTCAACATTGTCTCCGCCTGCCCTACTTTCCACCTTTCCCCTTCGTTCTTTTAATGTAACCTTACTTCCCTCGCCACCCAAAACATCCACCCGCTCCCTCGTCTTTTTAACCCATCCAATTTCCGTATTATCCTTCGTTTGATAAAGAGGCCTGTTTCTGGACAGCAAGGAATTTTTATCCACCCACCAATCTAAACAGCACTTGAACCCTGACTCAGTTGCGGTGACGGATAAAGAGCCATCTAGGGTAAAACATCTCCCTCCATCCTCTCTCATCCCTCTCTTCTTGTCGTCTTCCTCGTCCCCTCTTTCTTCGTACCACACCGCTCTCATCCCCCCACAGTCTCCTCATCTGATCTGTTTATCAGTACGAGGAGTGTAAATTGTGCAATAGAGTACACATACAGTTGACTTATGCAGATGTGTCTTGGAGTTATAGGTTGTATTTTCTTCACTAAGTGCTCTCATAAATTGGGTTCCTTGATATTGTTTGATACAAGGCGCACTGCACAAGTGCACACTGGCGTCTTCAGGTCTTGTGATTAGAAGAAAAGCCCCTCATCCTGCCTCTGTCCCACAGCCTTCCTCCTTTACCAGCCATAAATATCACCCCTTGAACCAAATGTACACACATACTTATCCTGTGGAGCCACTTGTACAGTAAATCTGCGGAAAAAAAAAAATCAGGTGGATTCCATTGTCCGGAGGGGTTGGAAGCTATGTTCATTACATTACTTTACTTCAATGTGGTCCGCCTGTCTGGAAATACCCGCTGTTTATTGCCTAATTTGGGAAATCACCACAAGAAATTTCTGTCATTTTTAAATTGTTTCTTTGTTCTGTATATATCTGCCACCCTACCTCGGTGCCATTGCCCCCCGCCCCCCTCTTTGTTTACATTGAACCCATATGACGAGGACGGCTGCATCAGCTTATTTACAACAATCATAATCCGACTGTAAACATGCAAGGTTTTAATGGACCTAATAAGGAAGCTGTGCTCGGCCGTTGGACGGCATCTCATGACTGCACAATGGGCCCATACGCACAAACTAAAGATTAAGCCATTCACAATAGACCATGTGCCCTTATGAATGCCTATCGCGCCTTTTGTCAGGATAAAGGCACCACAAATAAGCTATTGTCTGACTTAACCATTCTAAATCAGGCAATCCCTTAGGGGCATGTTTTCCACACTGCACTCAAGAATGTCTCCTTTTTTTGTACGAGTGTGTGTGTGTGTGTGTGTGCATGTGTGTGCGCTTTTTGATGTCCTTGGTGATTGAGGCCTCCTCATGGGTCCGTGCATGACCATGACACCATCTATGACACATCCGCCGGCAGAAAAGCAAGAGTGTATACACAAATGAAGGACCTTAAAGATTTGTGTCGTAACGTGTGCAGAAATTTGACATAAGTGTACCAAAAATTTGGTACACTGAGGGCTGAGAGCTGTCAGCAGTGTTTTCTGACAAAGTCATCTTCTGAATATTACAAAAGTTGTGTTTGCACTGGGTTTCCTGCTCTCCCATCCTCATAGGTACCCTTTAAACAGAGGATGATATAGCAACTATATTTTTTGCCTCCATTTGGAAACAAATACTGTTAAATTTAAAGGGTTTATAGTGGAGACCGATTACAACACAAAATATACCTCAAGACTTAACAGTACTTGCTTACAACAATACTTGCTTACATTTATTTGCTGATGCCTGACAATGTGCACACTTTACTGTTTCTTCATTCACAGGTCGCACACACAGACAGAGGCACACAAACAATCCTGCTTGCACATGTGCAGATATCTGTCTCTACCAAGTTTGTCTCTCTACTGTTTGCCTGGTGAAGAATTGAAAAGTTCCCATTGTTTAAGTAAAGTTCACAGCAGGACTCCAGTTGAACAAATGGGACCTTATGAATCTTATGAGACCACGTGTCTCTGATGTCTTTTATCCTGAGGCTATGAGACACATTGTGAGAAAAAAAAGACAACCATCTCTAAACAATGCAGACATTCTCATTTGGTCAGCTGCTGCATTTTTTTAATTTTTATTTTTTTTTAGATAAAGTAGGAGGAAATTGTTTTTTTCCTCTCCTTGATGGGAAATGTACTCATTCTTAGTTTTTTTTTCTTGTGTCTTGTCCTTTTCATACTTTTTATTATCATCACCCAATTTTCTCCTCTTGCTACTACTTCCCCAGTTTTATGTTTATGGGCGACAGTCAGGCCTCCTGTGAGACCCCAGCATTAGTATCTGAACAGGTGGACTGTTGTAAAATGCATATTTCGTTTTAAATATGATGCTATTGTCTGAAAGTTACAAATTGAAACAGACTTGATAAAAGGAAACTAATTGTTTTGTTTGTTTGCTTTTGTAGAACCCTCTTGCATGGAAAGACTCCTCTCTAAAGACTGGAAGGAGCGCGTGGATCGCCTGAACGCTACTGAACTCTTGGGGGAGGTTAAAGGTAAGAGTGAGAAAGATAGCAGCTACTACTATATCTACATTCTCTTTCAGGGAGATGCTAAGTGTATGCTGATAAATACTGTTCCTGCTTTAACTGTGGCCTTTGCCACAGTTGGCAAAACAAGAGAAAGACAGCAAGCGTGTTTTTCCCCCCCACAATAAGTAGTGCCTTTTTCAAAACCTTCAGCATCTGCGGAATCTCTCCTTTTTCTTTTTGGTTCACCCAAATATGAAGAGTGTTATAAATAAAAGCTAATGGTACGTGCGCAGAAAAGACACTGTTGTGCAACGCTAAATTCAAGGGTAAGAAACGGTCAGACACGCTGCAATTCTCTGCTCTGTGTGTATACTTGCCGCATGTTTCTGCATATGAAAGCAGCACAGTAAACGGTAGCCAGGCTTACCTGTCGAGCAGTGAGGGTGGCACTAAGTACTCCAAATTGTACCTTTGATTAAAGGGTGTGTATGAGAGGAGAGGTTGCACATGGTCCTATATTTTTTTAGTCCACATCAGCAAATAGCATTTACGAAGGCATAAATCACACAGAGACAAATGAATTCTTGACCTGCTCTGGTGTTCAGAAGTGAAAATAGCAGCATTGTTGGGGAGATCAAACGTTAGAATTTAGCCAAATTCTGCAGAAGAAACGCTGATGTATACTTACATATATATGTATATATGTATGTATGTATGTATGTATATATATATATATATATATATATATGTATATATATATATATATTTATATTTACATTACTTTTATTTTTTGCACATCTTATCATTTTGCTTTAGAACTGCATTATAATATGCAATTTAGAATTAATAAAGCTATAAGATCATGTATAGGTGATTGGTGTGAATAGCAATTCTTTACACATTAAATACTATAAGTAAAATATGAAATTACAAGTATTACCTCTCTTGACATCACTGTATATCACACACTGCTGACACAGGATTTTGGGGGCTGATACCTAAACCGGTTTTTAGGGAGTAAAAAAAGAAGTTACATGTTGGCCAAAAATCAATGAAGAAACCACCCTCTGCCCGTCTGTGGTGCTGCTCTACCACTTGTGATGCAGACAGCGCTTATTAAAAGGAATGAAGTCAAAGCCACTTAGAAAAATAGTGCTTGTTCTCAACGCTGAAATGCAGATCCGATATTATTGATGGTTTTCTACTTTTACAATTATCTTCCCCGGCATGTTTTACATCTCCTGACTGTGTAAAGTTCATGCATATTTTGAGCTGTCGTAAGAAGGAGGCCCTGAGCCGTGTGGAGCCTTGATTGCAGGCAGTGAGGCTGACTGGTTAGTATAACAAGTAATAGAACAAGTAATAGAACAATAAAAAACAATGAGAGTCTTTACTCTGAATTTACAGAACTACTATACTGTGTAGTTTTTGTGTGTGTGTGTGTGCGTGTGACTGCGTCTGACTAAACAGCTGACACATAAGAAGAAAAATTGCTTTCTTAAATTTCTAAAATGTGCTTATGGTAGTTAAATAATAAAAATAGAATGAGGTAGAAAAACAAATGACTTTTAAAAACTGATATATTAAGACAGGGAAATGCTTTCTGTCTTGAGGGCTACAGCATTTTCTGTTTGTGTGCCGTAACACAAGTTGTTAACGGCAGAGCAGTCGAGCTGCCTTCAGTGAGAGGAACCGTTTGTGATCGTCTCCGGCTGAAATGGCAAGTATTTCCTCTGTGGAAAGTGGAAAAAGGGGACTACAGAGAACCTTCTTCAGCAGAACAGCGCAGACATTGACTTTTATTGTAGGACACATATCAGACGCTTTTTCTCTGTCGTCATACCGACTACCTCCATCTGCACAAGCACCCTACTTAGATAAAATAAACACCCTTAATCACCCTTTGCATAGTAATAATTTAGCATAGGTTACACAACTCATTAAGAGTGCTCTTGTGTCAGATAAGTCCAGGGATACAGTAAAGTTATTCAAACTAGAAGAAACAAGTAAGATGAAATTCAAGTAAGAGTGAAGTGAAGGTAATTTCCATCAGTAGAAATGATCTTTATCTTTGGATTATTTCTGTTTTCACTGCGAAATATTAAAATGAGACATTCAAGTGCTCGATCACAGTGTAGTTGCTATAGTGTGGCACATTTTTTACATGAAGACAAAAACAGCTGTCCTCTTTGATTGCTTAAAATGAGAAATTATAAGAAGAAGCCAAAAGTCGTGATCTGCTTCCCTCAAATGCTTTTATCTTTCTTATATAAAAAGGTTGTTAATTGAAAGTTACATACGCACTCTTGTCTGCACAGATTTTCCAATTTTTCTAATCTCAAACCAAAGTCCAAGTCCAAGGCCAATCAGCATTTAGCGATTCTTTTTACCTTTCTTAATCAACCTTTATATAAATATTTGTTACTTACTTTTTTATTGGTATTACTATCAGTCCCATTGTTGCCATATCAAATAGGTTCAGGTCATTGTGTGAGGAGACACAGGATAGAAAACTTAAATTATGAATAAAAAAATGAATAAATCAGTTCTTTTTAATTAAATTTAAACATTTTTGA
Organism: Pelmatolapia mariae; assembly: GCF_036321145.2. Taxonomy (NCBI): domain Eukaryota; kingdom Metazoa; phylum Chordata; class Actinopteri; order Cichliformes; family Cichlidae; genus Pelmatolapia; species Pelmatolapia mariae. Next base: position 42,410,880 of record NC_086233.1, on the reverse strand, counting down.
CAGCTACAAAATGTACAAAAAAGTATTTTCAAGGGCACGTTCCTGCTCAGATTTAAGCCTCTCATGCTCCACTTGTTTTGATGTGCTTTGCAGATTTAGTGCCTGTCACATGTGTCTTAATCTATTAAACGTACCAATTATATTGGTAAAGGATATGCAGAAGCATCTCGGCCTCTTTGAAAGTGACTATATTTCTGCATGAAAAGCAGCATTCAGATGGAATTTTTTATGACACAGAGGAGGAAATATTGTTATTAAGATAAAGACTTATGCAAATATTCTAATTATCTAATACTGCATGAACTAGCAGAACGTTAGCTGAGATATTTTTTTTTTCATTTGCTTTAAATAAGTATATATCTGATATCCACCTGGAGTCATGACAGCATTGTTACACTTTTGATGATTAGGCAGAAGTGTAATAGCTAATAACAGTTAAATAGCATTTAACTGATCATTCAGTAGCCTCAATTAAAGTGCTTGTTTGTTCCTCAATAAACTTACTCTTATTTAAAAGCACAGTGCTTTATGTCACTACTTTACACCTATTTGATAAATTTGGATTGAACTTTTTTCTTTTTTTAGTTTGTTTGTTGGAGCAGACACAACATACAAATATGTTTTCCTGGGGAAGAAAGACACTAGCGTGCAATCTATTGTCATGATATCGATGGCCAACAGTAATCCCACCCAATAAAGGTTAACAATTTACAGGATGCTCTATGTTTGAAAAATACAAGTTAATCTTATAATGACAAATAAAAGCTTTATGGATCTGTGTTTCATGCAATTCAGTTTTGGTGAAGTTATTTGTGTCATTTCTGTGACAGAAACCTTCCTTTACCATCTCTTTAAATATTTGATAGCACTTCAGTGGAGACAAGACAAGAGTATGCTTGTCTAATCCACAAAGTTGGACTCAATTCTTATGTGTTAGTTGAAGACACCAATAAATATAGCATGTACCAGCACGCACGCACACAAATGATCACACAAACACGGCACACAGATGTCTCTGTTCATCCAGCTGTGTCCTCACTAAAGAAAATACTCTCAATGAATTCAAGCGTTTTATTTCTCGATGGTTGAAAAGAAGCCTGGTCTGGCTGACCTAAATACGCAAACACAACTGTTGCTCTGTGTCTCCTCACACAGCGACCTGGACCTATTTGTTCAGTCGCAGTTATTTTTAGGGTAAAAAACCCCCATTGACCTCCTTTTATTTACTGGAATGTTCATTACCGGTCAGGTATGACTTCAGTTTGCCTGTGTACAATATATTTATGTTTATGTGTGAGTAAATACTTTTTAGCTACACTACGCTATGACTCACAGCAAAACAACTGGGAATGTGCCCAGGATTAATATATAAACACTATGAAGCTCTAGAAGGAGGTGCGTGACATTTCGTCTAATTATTTGCTCTTCATTACCGTGTCCTGATATCCTCCTTAATAATATTCTAGCACTAAGCTTTAAATACTACTCTTCTCCACTCTCTTATTCTTCTTCCTATCACAAAAAAATGAGGTTTTAGTCACAGAGGCCAGCAGTTTACTGGTATTTTGCCCCATTTACAACCTATAGCTTTGCTTTTAATTAGTTTTTAATAGAAAAAGAGAAAAAAGATGAACGGATCAAGCAGAGCTGTGCAATTCTGTTAGATGATGCTAGCGAATCTTGTGCAACTCTGAAAAGTTATAAAACTGTAACGATTTATTTTGAAGGATTTAAAAAAAAAGATTTTCTCCTGTAATTGTCGTTGCCTTGAATACAGCAGTTATGCATTTACACTATTATCAAAACATAATAAATTAAAATGAGAAGAATGATTTGATTTCTTTTATATATTCTTAACCTTCATGAGACTACACTACAACAAATTAAGAAGATGCTGGCTAGAAAATAACTGCAATGGAAAAAGAGTAAAACCTGGACACCTCTCAGCTCAGCAGTGTCACCAAAGTTTCAGATGATAAATTAGCTGTTTGCAATGGGGATATGTATGTGGACATTTTCATCTTTTTTTCTTTTCCAGCTTTACCTCGTCTCTATTTTTTGACATTTGGGTATTCTTAGAATTCCTGGTTTTGACATTTCCATGTTTTTTTTTTCTGCAAAGTCAGAGAGCTCATATTAACAGATGGATGGAAAGTGTCTGATTCTACTCTCAGATGCATGAGCAGGCACATCTGGCAGCAATAATCACACTCAAATTCAGCAGTCAGTTAAATAAGGCATCTTACTCACATTGCAATTTCGTTCTTTTTTTTTTATATATATATTTTCATATGCAACCGTCTGTCTGGAGAAGCGAGCTGTTTGTCTACAATAAACCTTAAAATTTGGCAGACTGGATGTGAGATCTTTACACGCCGTTGGCTTGCAGAGAGCACGAGCACGTCTCTAGACAAAATGGAGTGACTGTGTTTGTCTTGGGGTCAAGAGTCAGAGTGTTTGTTGTGGTGTAAGTTTGAGGAGACTGTTTAGTCTTGTAGAGAGCAACGTTGGGAGTCTGGCACATAGATCCCGTGGTAAAACATGATGGTTTGGCAGAAGCTCAGCACAGTCAGAGACATCAATATGTTAGTCAGAGGTGTGATCCTGTGAGTGGGTGATGGTTTGTGTGTATTTTTATGTGTGGCTTTTGTGTTCAAATGTGTTTGTTGGTGCATTTGTGTGTTTAAAAGAAAGTGGCCTGAGACATAACTGTGTCATATGGTTTGGGGATTCACAGACAGCCGTTATATTACTGAATATATAATAATAAAAGAAAAAAATTAAATAATGCAAATATAAACAATTTTATTCAGCTGAATAGTTATTTGCGCATGTTCTGATGTAGCAGTGCCTTCATATTTATTGTGATGTAATGAAACATCATATGATAATTAGATGAAATCTTGAAGCTTGGGATGCAATTCCAGTGAATGAAAACATTACGTAAGCGATTAACAGACACCTCATACAGAAGTAAGAGAGTTCTGGTTCATCAACACATCATCCCAATCATCTAAACATAGTGAGAAAACAGTTAATGGCTTTCTGTTTTGGCTGGACCCCTCGGCAGGTGTCAGGAATAATCCTGACGGATGGAAAACGGAAACATCTGAGATGATTATCGGTGCCAGAAGTGTTGGAGGAACGCAAGGCGTTGCGTGTGGAATGCACAACCCATAATCCACATGAATCATGGAGCTGTAATCGCAGTTGTTGCTGTTACACAATAAGCTGTACTTGACTGTAAAGAATGCCAGGGAATAGGAAGGAATCTGTGTTAAGCGTGTAAGTTTGAAGACATGACAAGATTATAAAGTACCTTTCAGTGTTGCCAGACTGAATCGCCAGAGATTCTTGGTGAAGGGTGAAAAGGGAAAAATAAACTTAAAAGAAAGGTGGAGAAAAGTGGTGATAACAACAGAAATGATGTGAGGAATGAGATAAAGAGAGGAAAAAAGTCAGGGATCTGATGAGAAAAGAGGGGAGGAGAATAAGAATTAGGAAGCTGGCGAGTAAGGAGAAGGATGCAACAAGAGAGTTGGAAAAAGAGAAGAGGGGATAAAAGGAGGGTGGAACTGATGATAGGAGGAGGTGTGATAATGTAAGAGGAGAAGACAGGAAAAAAAAGGTGGGAAAAGAAAACAATGAAAAGAAACAAGAGGAAAATGATGATTGGTGAGAATACACCATAGGGAGGATCTGGACTTGGAAGCGGAGTAACTGATGGGAAGGTCTTTTGGGGGAAACCCGAAAAAAGAGAAAAAATAGACAGAATGAAAGCATGAAGAAAAGAGACAAGAAGAGGAGAATGTTGCCTTTGATACAGGGGTGCTGAGGGGTAATTTCTGTGTGTGTGTGTGCGCGTGTGTGTGTGTGTGTTGGGGGGGGGGGCACTCTGTGGTACAATAGGGGCCTGACAGGACTACAATGAAGACTCTGTTAGTATGCAGGTAGTGTTGGGGCCACCCTGCAATATCCCTACATGGCCCCAGGGCAAGACCTTACACACACACACACACACACACACACACACACACACACACACACACACACACACACACACACACACACACACACACACACACAAGAGCAAGAACTTCTAAACAAGATATACTTCAGTGTGGTTGTGCTTTAGTTTATGCTCACAAACACACAATCTTCCTGTAACTAGAGTGAAGTCAAATTTGCCTGCTTTTCCCTAATTAAATCTTCAAGAAGTCTGTCTCTTCCGTAGAACAATTTCTTGGAGATGGTTTAAGCACTCTTTGTGCTTGTGGCAACTCCCAACAAATAGATCCCAACCAACTAAAGACAAATTGTATGTACCCATCTTTTTTTCTATTAATGTCACCCCAAAGATGTTATTAATGGGATGTCTGAGAGGGATTGTTTTGTGTTGCTCCTTAAGAAACTCTTGCTAGTTTTTGAGGTACTGTGAAAGACTGGGAACCACATGAGAGCTTGGTGTCATGAGCAGTAGGTTAAAAGTAGAGTTGAAAGTCAGACAAACTTTGAAGTGGAGGACAGGGTGTTCCAAAGTTTGGAAAAAGGTTTAAAATATGCCAGCAGTTATAAAGAAACTTATACTTATGTAAAAAAAAAAAAAATTAAGTTATAGCATCCAATATACTGGTTAACAGACAGTAGGTCAGTCGATGAATGTGATTTTTTTTTACATAACTTATCAGGATTTTGAAAATAAAACACATGAGGAAATGCTAGTGAAAAATTAAAAGTGGATTTCATTTGCTTCACTCATGTGGTTCTAAGATAAGAGGTCAAATCATCAGTTTCTTTTGTTAAAAAAAGATCTGAGGAATGTGGAAAACAAAAAGCATTCTCATTGGAGTAGGCCCAAAAAACCTCCCATGAGTATCAAACTCATAAACCCGACAAAGGGCTGTAACAGCTACTTATTTTAAAAAGGTTAAGTCAAAGTAATTTAATTGTTCTCAGGAGCAGATGCTAAGTGGTGGCATGCAGTGACAAGACAGAAGATAATAAGTAGTAAGATGTAACTGCAAGCCTGCTAATTTGCAAGAGTTTTAGGAATGAGAGTTTGTAAAGGGCTTGTGTTAGCCAAACAACTTGTTTCTTCTTCACAAAATGACTGAGTGATTGAGGGTAGGATATGCTTTGGTTTGGACATTTTGTATAAATGAAAAATGTTCAAGGTGCTTTCAGCCAGAGAAGAAAACTTCTTTTCAGTCATGGCTCTTTGGTTAGAACTACATGAAACATTGTCATGACCTTCATGAGCTGTTTTGTACTCGTTTATTTCCCCCCAGTCTTTTTTATATTAACTGATCACTTGAGATTTTTTATTAATTTTTCTGCCTCAGCTGAGCAGGATCTGAACACCTCTTATGAACATCCAGCCAGTTTGCAGTGTTATCAACTTTGAATTGCTACTCTTGCTAATTTCCTGCCCAGGTACGCCAGAGTCGTTGGAAGAGAAGGAGCGCCAGCTTTCCACCATGATCGGTCAGCTGATCAGCCTGAGGGAGCAGCTTCTTGCCGCCCATGATGAGCAAAAAAAGATGGCCGCCTCGCAGCTGGAGAAGCAGAGACAACAGATGGAGCTGGCCAGGCAGCAGCAGGAGCAGGTAGGGAGGGTCCTTGGATGTGTTGGATGTGGGGCTGTACAATGAGACGTAGTTGGGTAAAAAGAAAGAAGAAAAAGACATTAATGTTAATAGTGTACATGTGTTGGTCTATGTGCAGGATAATGTGTGGGGTTTGGTGATATGAATCACACATAGTTCATTCTTGTGTGTTTATGCAGGGGTGCGTCTAGAAGGGGGGTGGGGGTGGAGTTTCACCAGGGCCCCAGAACATTTACTCAAGTACTCTAATGTACTTAAGTATTTCCACATACTCAATGCACTTTGTAGTAAGCAATATATAAGTAATTAAAATGATCCACAGCTGGAACATTAAAGAGATGTGTCTTGGTCCCCCCCCCCCGTGCCACCCCATTTTTTAAAAAAACATTGGAAACGGCCCTGGTTGTGCGTACATCATATTTAGAAGCAAATTAACAACTAAATGAAAAATATCAATCAATAAATAAAGACATACATAAATAAATACAAAATTGAGTATATGATTGGCAGGGCTTTAAACTGTCAACAGTTCAATTTTAATATTCTGTAATTCCTTGTTTTGATTCCTTTCAGGTATTATATTATTTTATTCATTCAACTAAATACTGAAATTTGAGGCTATCATTATTAAAAATAACAGAAAATTAGTCCAACAGGGCAAACAGCACATATAAATGAATACAAATGTTAAACTTTACCAGGTTACATTAACCCATAGCAACTATTGGATACACTTCAAATTACAGAGGTTAGAAAGCCAACAGCACTTAACACAAAGCATTGTCTTCTTGTGAATGCCTCCCTCTTAAACTGTTTGATCTATTGAACGTTAAAGTCCTAAACCTATGAAAGTGTACAATATCTGACACAAAACCCCCTGATATTTAATAATTTTCCAGTAATAAGTTAGTAGTTTTTGCTGTAATTCCTCGAATTCCACAAAGCCGCATTGTAAAAATGTTATCATAACTGACATAATGGCCACAAAGGAGACCCAACTTGTAAAGGAAAAACAAAATGTCCCTAACAAAACGCGCGTAGGTGTATCTGTATGTCTTTTGACTGCACCTTCAAAAGTTGTAACAAAAGCGTCTCTTAGGGTGTCAGACGGCGATTTCAAAAAACCCGAAAACATTGTGTGACAGAGAAAGAAAGCGAGAGCCTACGCAGAGAAGTGTTTAGGTGAGCTGCTCTTTGTTTTCACTGTTTGCCGACACGTTACTGTAGGTTGGCATATGACAGGCTCTGTTTGGACAAGTCCACACCTCCCATCACAACACATTCCACCTTTCACAGCTTTACAAAGGAAACAAGCAAAGTGGAGAGCGCGAAGAGAAAGACAGATTCCAATATCAGCCAGTCATTTGGCTGTTGAGACTTGATAGGATAATGCCCTACAGACAAACCCGAGAAATCTGCCTTTAATGAAATATGACATGTGTGCAAATGGGGCGCCGCCTCCCATTCAGCAGCCTGTAATTACATTTCGGAATAAATATACTAAACGACTTCTCAAGGAAAAAAAAGAGGGGCAGCTGTTTTACTTTTCTGGTTCAGAATGGGCGGGATCACGTCGAGGACGTACTGTCCCTTTTAGGGCTTTAACCTCTCACGAGTGGCCGCTCCCAGATGTCAATCACTAGATGATGCTTGGCCTTTTAACATCTGACATTGAATGTTTTTCATTAGAGAATTTTACATCAAAACAACAACAGAGAAAATTATCACCCCTCCTGTTTATGTGTGTGTGTGTGTGTGGGGGGGGGGGGGGGGGGGGGCTTCCACGGGTACATTGGGTGTTGTTGGCTGATGTAGTAAACATGCCAATCTCACAGATTCAGTGTCAGTTAAGAGAATTGTTCATAAACCTTCTGTACTGCTAATTGCTTGGATTGGATGCACCATCCATCACACCAGCCGAGGCTTTTTAGAGATAATAATCTGAGGTCAAACTGACACATAACTCAGAGTCTCTCTACCTGTTTTTGATTTACTGTACTGCATTTGAGACATGATTGACCTCACTGAGAGTTTTCAAGAGCAAATCACTTTGTCTGCCGCCTGTCGAGGACAGATACATCCTCATCATCGTCTTGAGTACCAAATGACAATCTTGCCTTTTAGTATTGTAAGGCCCTTACCTTAAATGTAAAATGGCACGAGAAGACGGTGTAAATCGACATGATATAACATAAAAGTGAAGAGATTTGGATTCATTTTTCATCATCACCATCTTGAACCCTTGTACTTTTTATTTTTTACTTCCATGACTTCCTAGAGCAACATACCATTTCTGACAAGCCATTTATGGACATTTTCTTCTATTGCTTTTCTTTTATTTCCAATTAAAACAGACACACACACACACACACACACACACACACACATACACACACACACACACACCCTGTATGCATACTGTTTGTTCTGTAATATTTTAGAAACATGAACACGGTACTGAAATACAGATTATCCTTCTTCTCTTATCATCATTTTCACTCTTCCGCTCTGTGTGTGTGTGTGTGTGTGTGTGTGTGTGTGTGTGTGTGTGTGCAGATTGCCAGACAGCAGCAGCAGCTGTTGCAGCAGCAGCACAAGATAAACATTCTTCAGCAACAGATCCAGGTTAGTAGCCAAACACACTTTAAACATCTACATATATACAACCAGACACACACACACTTCCTTTTTTCAGTCTTGACTTTTCTTTACCTTTACTCCTCCTGCCCTCTGCAGACTCCTCTTGTTTTGTTTCTTGTCCATCTCTGTGAGGATGCCAAGAACTTCTTATCTTTTGTCCTTTGTGCAGATGATCTAATTATTGTCTGTCCAACCAGTTCCGTGATCATCTTATCATGTGTAATTGGAAAGCAGAAATAATACAAGAGGTTATGGCCTTTACTTTTGTGCTCTGCCTGCTGTTAAGAAAGCAACACCAAAGGCCTTCAGATACACACATAAAACACACAGTGGTGACTAGGGCTGCACGATTAATCGTTAGAAAATCGCGATCTCAATTCATACTCATGTGCGATCTCATTTCCAAATGACAACGATTAAAAAAAAACAAAACAAAAAAAAAAGACGACGACGATTGTACCGCATTTTGATCCGGGACGTAATCTGCATGTAAACAAGCGCTCACTCTTCCTGCTCAACAAATGACAAGGGCGGAGCCTTATACCACGTGATACAGAAGCTGTGCCATGTGATGCTCAAATTGGCAGGAAAAAACAACGGAGAGCACGTCAGGGATGACGAGAAAGTGACAGGAGAAAATCCGTCCCGGTCAACCACCCAAACATCAATAACGGGAACCTTATACAGCGCTTCCCTATACACGTCGAACTCACAAAGAAATTACGGAGGCTATTACTTATCACCTGACCAAAGATGTGGCTCCCATCAACACTGTGCAAAACGAGGGGATTTAGGAAAATGATCAACACCCTAGACAAACGCTACACAGTGCCATCCCGCAACTATTTTTCTATTGTTGCACTACCTGCTCTGTACACGCAGTGTCGAGCAACGGTGGAGACGGAATTTCAAGCTGTACAACATTTTGCGGCAACGACAAAATGTGAGGCATTTATTGTTTTTATGTTTATTTATTGTTTTTATGTTCAGTCTCAACTGTTACGAAGTTGATGTGCAGTTAATAAGTGCAATAAATATTTATATTGGAAAAGAAAATCGTGATCTCAATTCTAAGCAAAAAAATCGTGATTCTCATTTTATGCAAAATCGTGCAGCCCTAGTGGTGACTCAGTGATTGCCCTGGTTATAGCTGGATCATTCAGTGTTGCATTGATTACTCAGCAATTGATACCCAAAGGTGCTCCAGGCTTATCCTCTTCCTCTTTTCTCTTTCTCTGTAGCATTTCCTGCTAACTGTAATGTTTTTTAACCTTTAAGCACATAAATGGATAAACATCTGTGGAGCGTGTACAGAAATCTGCAGGGAGATGCGTGAACTCACTTTTCTGGCTTCTGCTTCTTTTTCAGTTTTTCAGTTTTCTCCTTCTCCTCTTATTCCTACATCTGTTTCAGTGAGCCATCTGATGCACTGAGATTTGTGAAGTGTTCACTGTTTACCTACATATCCACCAAGAAACTACCACCAGCTGTGCGCCAAATGCTGATCAATTTGCTCAGCATGGCTGACTGTCACATGGGAATTTAACAGGTTTATCTTTTTTAAGTGGTTGGACTTTAAAAAAAATTGTTAGACAATCTGAATCCTCTGCCATCCATCCATCCCGTACTACTTTTGACCCCCCGTTGGTCCCAAGCTTTGGATCTCCCTACTCTCCTGAGGTGTGATATAGTTAATGAGGGCTTACTTTCCCCCCTGCTCGTCTTCTTCTTCATCTTTTTATTATGAGGCCTCACCCTTGGATCTTAATAAAGCTCGGATTGGACTTCATTAGCCCTCTTAGCCCCAAGGGAGAGCGAGACCATAAAAACCAGCTCCTACTCTGATCCTGTTCCACACTGTGAAGCATGGATACTGTGTCATGTTTGTTTTTTTTAGAATGAAGAGATATGCAGAAGATGGCTCTTGAGAGCAGAGTGTTATCATGTGGAGCTTTGCAACCATCTGTTGTAAAGGGCATAATGTGTATTTCACTTTTATTTTCTTTGTTGAATTGAATTTGAAAAGGCCAGAATTACTGCAATCTGCTGTTTCATAAATATACAAAAATGAATGCACCCCCAAAAAAAAGTTAAACATTTGTTTTCACTGAGAAAAATGTGGTGCATGTTATTTAAGTTATCTTTAAGGCAATAGCATTTGTCAGCAAACAAATCAAGCGCAGTAAGCAGCACATGGTGCATCTACTGTACAGAGAGTTAGAATTATTATGGCTAAGCTCCAGGGTTTAGTCACTGGGGTACGGGCTGTTTACGCTGTGTCGGATGTGTGTTGGCCTTAAACACACAGGCGGCGGTGCACTGGTCTGTTTCCACTTATCAAATCCAGACCTGAGCTCCTCTCAGGCCAATACTCTGAGGAGCTGACCAAATGCTACTGTTTCAGCTGAAAGAATAGGGCTCAGTGTGGTAAAACCACTTTTTAGAAGTGCCAGTTGTTGTTCATATCTTAATTTGAAACACTAGATGCCATCCAGATGGAAAAAATAAGGAACCTAAACAAAGTTTCTGCTAGAAAAGTGCAAGAGTTGAAACTACATGATGTTTTACTTTCAGACAGCTCGTGCTATCTATTGCATCATCCAACCAACCATCGGTCATTAATTAGCATTTATTTTTTGGACTCTTCATAGATTTTGAAAGTTTTATAGATCAGCGCTGACTTGTGAAAAACTGTGACTTATGTGTATCTGGTTTCTGAATGGAAGACAATGAAAAGTCAGTGGGAGCTGTTTTCCACTGCTTTTTTTCCCTCTTCCATTTCTGCAACTTGTTGTTGCTTCTCTGGCTTCTGTTCCAGGATGGTGTCAGTGTGTTTGTCAGCTAGTGTGGTGGGGGAGCATAGTTCAAAGTGACCCAGGTTTCCTGTCATGTGGTTTTAAATGGTGTGGAGGGCCAGCGGGGGATGTCCACGGGTTAAAGAAACGTTTCCGAAGGCCCCATTCTGATATGGTTGCACATGCCGAGTCATGTACATATACACAAGTATGAAGAAATATGTTACACAACAGATGTTATTAGATAAAATGCCTGCACGTGCATAACGACTCACACATGGTACTTATGCAATAACAATATTATAGCCATTTGATATCAAATTATGTACATTAGGACATACACAGTCAAACATACATACATGTGCACATACACACATGTGCAAAAACTCTCACACACCCACACGCACACACACACACACATGTGCGCGTGCTCACACACACACACACACAAACACAGACACACAAACAGTGGTGGCGGGCTCTTTGTGTGCCGTAGGCAGAGTGGCCCAGCCCAGCCTGGTGGCTGACAGGCATGTGTCTTTGTTAAGTCGGTTCCTATAATGGCTCTCATATGTGGCCCATTTCCTTCAGGCCCACAAAGGCACAGGCCCTAACCGCACCGCCTGGGCCCTAGCTAACGGGCTAATTAATGACTGCAAAGCCGCACTCCTCCTCCTCCTCCTCCCTCTCTCTCTGTTCTTCATTTATAACTCTTGTCTCCTCCTTCGCCTGCCCTCCTCCTCCTTTTCTTTCTTTGAGATCTTGTCTCCGAGTGTTGCTTTCTTATTGTTTTTGCTTCGTATTTTCAACTCTGTTCGATCCTGTGCCGTGATTTCTGTGTGCTGCCCTCTGCTGAAAGGTGGCTTCTATTTACGCAGTGATGAACTACAAGCTACGATATGGTTTTGATCGCCGTTCATAATTTAGGATTTTGACACAGTACTGGCAGTCTGTGACAGCTAAATAAGTTTCAGATGTAATTCTTTATGCATCACAATAGATTTGATCTTCCCCTCTCTACATTCATCACTGCTGCTCTTAATCACCTAAAGCTTTTCCCTTGTCGATAAAGTGCTGATGTAAGGTGAGATTGCAAATAGCCGGGGTGTTAAACCTGCCTTAACACAAACAGGCACAAACACAATAATCCACACACTCACACACATGCATAAGAACTAATGGTGCAAGGAAATGGCTTAGATAGACAGGCAGCTCCTACGTCAGCACATACAGCTTCAGACACAATGACTCGGAAAGCCATGGAAAGCCCATAACGTCGATTGGACTCACCAGCTATGGAAAATGCCTAATTCCCGATTTTACAGTGGCCCTCCCTCCAATCTATTAACCTGTGTGTTAGCCTAAATAAAAATCCTATAAGCAGCATACAGTAATTCTGTGTCCTTTAATTATAGTGTGTTTTCATTATGCTCACGTGGGTGTAACAAGATAGTGAAAGAAAAAAAAAATCTGCTCTCGTGGTGATTTTGGCTTGGAGGCCAAACTGTGTTAGCCCCGCTTCTGCATTTATCACGTGATACACCCTGCCTCAAAAAGGCAGTTTATGGACAGCTTTAAAACTGTGAATAAAGATTTCCAAGTTACAAAATGATTATTTTTAGTATCAGCATTTGCTCCGTTTAGTGCAATAACTTTTGGAATGTCTGTCCGAGCAATGATTGTTTAATTTAAACCCATTTATGAATGTGATGGAAAGAAGAGGTTAGTCACACCAGCTGGTGGGAATCTTGGTTGTGTATGGCTTTCTAAGGTTTCAGCTGAGAATGATGCTAATATGAATGCTGTGTATACCCTAACTTTTTTAAGCATGCACAACAACCAGGTGGTAATGAAAAGACCTTGGGAAACTCTATCATGCGGTGGCCCTGAGAGGCCAAACGGACTGCAGCTTAAGAAAACACCAGCAATAAGAAAAACGCTGCAAAAGCACACAAAACACAATAGGAAATAGGAAAAAACTAGAAAAATGAAAACAGAAATAGGAAAAAACAAATTTCTATAAGCACAAGGGAAGTGTTTCTGGGGAGACAATAACCCGACGGACCAGTTGCAGGAACCCAAAACATGGTAGGTGTGTTTTATCGTGATTCATATTATACTGATGACGGATTTTTAGGCTAATAGTTATGCTAACACACTTACTGCTCCTCTTTTCTTTCCTCACAAAACCGATAGATCCTCCACTTCTTTTAAGTGTCTCCCAACGCAATTCTTAGCATATTTTGGTTCCTGCAACTAGTCCGTCGGATTATTGTCTCCCCAAAAACACTTCCCTTGTGCTTTTGGAAATCAGTTTTTTCCTATTTCTGTTTTTTTTTCCCTGTTTCCTTTGTCGTTTATCCTATTTCTGTTTTGTTTTTTCCTATTTCTGTTGTTGTTTTTTCCTATTTGGGTTGTGTTTTGTGTGCTTTTGCAGCGTTTTTCTTATTAATGGTGTTTTCTTAAGTTGCAGTCCGTTTGGCCTCTCAGGGCCACCGTAGATATTAGCTACTGAGCAGCTTTCATTTTAAGGAGTGATGCACCACGTTGTGATCTGATATGTGGTCCTTTGTAATACACCATTAGCTCCTCAAGTATCTATAGCTAACAAGTCAACAACAAAATTGCTACTTTTTGTAATATATAAATCATAATATATAATCTTAACTTGAGTTTGTATATAAGCTGGATAATCCAAATGAAGACCTAAGTGGCACAACATTGTCCAAAAACAGCTATAGCCACTGATGAGCTTCGCACTTGGTTAGCTCTCAGTTATGTTAGTGAAACTTTTGTTACACTAAATCATTTGATTAAAACTGCATTCAGTATAAATCGGGATTTTTAAAGTCCAGCCTTTACCCCACAGTTACCTGTCCTACACGACACAGAAGTGAATTAGCCAGAGCCACAGTGTGACACTGTTGGTTGGCTGAAAACGGAACTATTAGAAATATTCGACATAGTCACTAACTACTTGCTTTCATAGTAAATATACCAATAACCTATTCAGCTGCTGCAACACGTTCAGATGTTACAGGAAAATTAGGTTAGGAGCTTGTCCATGAGAAGACCGGCAAGCTTGGAATATATAGTAGTGCCCAGAATTAGACCCAAGTCTGGTTAGGGTGCTTTCACTTTACTGTGGTCCTGCTCTCTGAAGGGAGCTGTGTGCTGATTTGAGGTCCATCACAACTGTTTCCACATTCTAAATCAAACTCAAAAACTTTCCTATTCTTCCAGGCCTATGGTTAATTACTGTGTGCGTGTGTGTATGTGTGTGTGGGTGTGTGTACATGTGCTGTAGCACTTGCTTCTTGTACAGTTTGTTATATGTGTGGTTATGTGTTTCAGCGAGTATTTTTTTTTCCAGTTTTTTTTATAGTTTTATTCTCTATGTAAGCTATTTTGCATCTCTAAACCCATATTTGCTAGCTGTAACTGTAAGTGTTGTCTGAAGTGTTGCCTGTCTTTCTTTAAGCATGCCTTTTTGATAAGTCGATCTTCTTTTAATTTAATTTGTAGGCAGTTGTTGGCAGTGCTGGAATAGCAGCTTTTGTTGCAGGAAATTTTCCCAAATGATGCCAAAAATTACAATAATTGCAGTAACCTGCAATTATTGTATTATGCAGTAACATCAGTGTGCAATTTTCTACACATTAGGCCTGTTTTGGGGATGCACTGGACAGTGGTGGAAATATTTTTGCAATATTTATAAGATAAGATTAAATTTTGACAGAACGGTAGTGAGATGATGTGCAGTATGTTAAACCTAAGTTTAAAAATAAGAATAAAAACATATTGATCTATTTGGCTCTCTATTGTTCATTTTAAAGTTGACTCAATGAGCAACATCACCAAAATCTTCAGGGCTTAATGTTTTTCAGTTGGTTACATACTTTACATGTATACTTTGCAGCGGTGGATGATGCTGTGAATGTCAAGTTTAGTGTCGCACTGGTTCAAATCCACTTGTGCATACCTGCTGCAATCAGGCAACTATGTTTCTTTGTCTTCTCTGTTTCTCAAACAGATCAGTGTACAGACAGACCACATACGTACTCATTGCCCCCTAACCTTGCTGCCCTTACACAAGAGGACCATTAATTCTGTGTGTGTCTGCGTGTGTACACATGTTCCTTGTTGCCTAGGTGTGTATGTCGATGTGTCTGGTGGGCAGTTAGAGGAAGGGGACCTTGTGTTTTCTTAGTGGCTGAGCAGAGGGGGGCCCCTGCAGCACCACCTTCCCCAGTCCATTCATCCAACCTCCCCCCCTCCCCTTGGTAAAAGGAGATCTTTGTGTGTTTGCGCTAGTGAAGCAGCCCCAGTCAGTCCCAGTGTTCCCAGAGGAATACAATGAATGGAGGCATTTTGTCCCACTCTATAACCTACACCCCCCAACTTCACTCTTTTTCTTCTTTTTTTAGCCATTCGGACACACAGACTTGTTTTTCTTCTCTCTTCATTCTCTTTTGTCCGTGTCACAAGACGTTGGCCCTCTTGTCTGCCTGCATGTGTTTATAGGAATGCCTCAAAAGTACACTGACCTACAAGTGTGTTTGCTTGTGTGTGTGATGACTGCCTCCTGAGATATCAGGCTTTTTATCTGTGTGACCTATCAATGCTG
Source organism: Pelmatolapia mariae (assembly GCF_036321145.2). NCBI lineage: Eukaryota > Metazoa > Chordata > Actinopteri > Cichliformes > Cichlidae > Pelmatolapia > Pelmatolapia mariae. The sequence goes on along the minus strand of NC_086233.1, from coordinate 42,395,212 downwards.
TCAGAGGAGCTGCTCAGGTGGCACTTGTAACTCCCCACATACCAGACCAAGCATGCAAGTTGGTGGCTCATGCTCTGTTTTGGCAGAGCTATGTGTGGAGACACGCATTTGAGCATTTTTATCTTCATTATACAGTGTAGTGGTGAAGATAGACAGGACAGTGATGAGAGAAGGGGAAGACACACAGAAAAGGGCCACGGGTCAGACTTGAACCAGGGCTGCTGCACTACGGCTCTGTTCCATGTAGTTGTCTGAAGTGGTGCGCAGAAGCCTGTTCTTAAACCAATTATATACTTTTAAACCAACTGGTGATTCTAAATTGACTGTAGGTGAAAATGTGAGTGCAAATTGTTGCCTGTCTGTCTGTGTTAGCCCGGCGACAGACTGGTGACCGGTCCGTGGTCTAGCTTGCATCTTTTCCTGTGGCACCTGAGATGGCTCCAGTCCCCCATGTGACTCTAAATTGGATAAAGGAAAGAGGATGGATGGAATGGACAAAGCAGTGTATTTCTATTTGGTTTACTCAATAGCCCAAAGCCAGTTAATTGATATCCAATTAACAATGATAAAAAAGAGTTTCGAACAAAAGTAGAAAATTCTCATGAATTCTCAGAAGCCATTTCTTTTTTTCTGAATGCAAAATGCTTTTCAGCGTTAATCAGGTATAAAAAAATCAGTCCATGTACTTTCTGTTGATCAATTAATCGCCTCAGCAAACACAGTAAGTTCAGAAATAGTTCCTTCCTTCTCTCTCTTTCCTTCTCTCTCTATTTAATTATGCTCTTTGAACCTCCCTACCTCAAGCCTTTCAATCCATCCACACACTAACCACGAACAGCGCATAAGACGGTCATTTTATTCAACTAATTCAGCAAGGCAATCCCGCTGCTTATATGCACAGTAATCATGCAACATGCTGCTTGTGTATGCTTGAGCTCCAGTGATGAACCTTCCCTGGGAGGTCAGTGGGAGGGGAGAAGGCAGCGTTGTCAATGAATTGGTAGTAAAGGAGACGAATGGAGGTAGATGGCATTGAAGTGAGGAGGGAAATGGAAGGAGGAGGGAAGTGTCTAAAAACATTTATCTGAAAGCGTAACATAGTCACAAAAGAAAAGTTGAAAACAGAGGAATAAAACCAGAATAATGAAGAGCAGATATGAAATGACAAGAAATTTTGAGATTTTTTTCACTCACAAGGTGATTAATTGAGGAATCAATCACAGAGAAGAAAGTCAGGTTTAACTGAAATTAAAATATAGTAATATTAATAGTAAAGTTAGTTATTATCAGACATTTATTTGATTGACTTTGATTTTTGACCTCCCTAATATGGACTTTTTGGCTTTTTGACATTACCTCCTTTTCTTCCTTTCTCCTTTTCAAGGGTTTTTGTTTTTATTTTATTTTTTTAAAATTTGAAACATTAGTTATCCAGTAACTTCTAGAGCTCTATTAATGATATAAAAAGACAAATTATATTTCTTAATAAGCCATTTGAACAAACAATCCTTGGGGGCATTTTTTTAAGAAAAAGAAGAGGCAACGAGAGAAAAAAAAATGCAAAAAGAGAAAAGACTGCGATAAAGGTAAGAGATAGAAGGAAAGAAAGTGGGGCCGTCCGGTGGTTTAACAGTCAGCCCTAATAGATTCCTGCAGGCTCATCTTTGATTTGTTTCTTTTCAGTTCAAGCCCTCGGCGTCTTGACTTAGTCAAACCCACAGATTTTAAGAGCCTTTCAAGCTGACATGAAAGGCAGCTGTTAACCTCTCTGTTGTTTTAAAGGCCTTTTCTTGGCATCTTTACACTTGTCTCTTAAGAGTATATGTCTTAATTTGTTGTTTGGCTTCTGTTCTTCAACTCGCACCAGTTGATCATGTCATTGCCTGCATTGTTTTTCCCTTCCTCACTTTAACCTTCCTTTGTGATTTCTCATTTTAAATCATTCTTTCTTTCTCTCTGCTTCTGTTTTATTTTATTGCTTTTGTTTCTACCTCTTTACCTTGTTTATTTGCGATTTTCTCGTTTCTCATCTGCCTTTTCTATCATTGCTCATGATTTTTATTCTTCTTTAAAAATCTTTTGAGTTTTCTGGTAAATCTTGGAACTTTTTTTTTGCTGTTGTTGTCTGTGAATCTGTGTCTGTGTGTCAGTATTATTTAATGGATACAGCAGTTGGCTGATATCTCTCATCTCTTGTCTCTCTCTCCCAGGTCCAGGGTCATATGCCTCCTCTGATGATACCAGTGTTTCCTCACGACCAGCGGTCTCTGGCTGCAGCTGCCGCAGCACAGCAAGGCTTCCTTTTCCCACCAGGCATGTCCTATAAGCCAGGTATAACCCCCCACCCCCCTACCCCCACCACACACACACACACACATGCAGTGGAATCCCAGTCTATGTTAATGAAATGTGTCAGGTGAGGAATGTTCTGAAAATTAGCGCAGAGATTTACAAGACGCACTTCAGGATCAATACATTGGACACAGTGGGGACTGGAATGTCTCCTTCATGGCATGCTGCAAGCATGTCAGTTGCACAACACATCCTGCAACATGGAATTTCACGCTTTCCCTCTCTGTCTCTTTCTCCCAAGAGTTTTCACCTTTTGCACACCAACCCAACAATATAGACATAAGGGCGACGCACTCAGAAAAATCACGTACGTTGCACTTAAATAAGGGCATGCATGTTTCGGCAGACCGTAAGGATTTTGCACAAACAGGCTCAAGAAAAAACACTTAAAGTCGCCCACAGAAAGAAATGCACCGCACTTCATTGGATTGTCTGCACCACCTGCTTTCATCAAGTCTTTTGCACATTCCTTTCTTGCAAACATCCCTCCAGGTGCTTGCCTGACACAGTACAGCACTGACCCGTCATACGAATATTACTCCTACTGCACGAGCATTCACTCCCGTGAGGCCGCAAAGAGAGGAAGAAATGAAGAAAGGGATTAAAAAGCTATTATTGTATACTCTCCTTTGACATTGGTCTGTTTTCAACAAAGGCTTGGACATGGAAAGCCTTTTAAGGACAAACAGTAGGGGTTATACACATACTCATATATGAATTTATGAGTGCATCACAATGAGGAAGCTCTGGACTTGAACTCTGCTTGCTCTGGTCTCAAGCACTCGAGTGTGCCGACAGCAAGCGTTAATAACCTTTGAATAAAATTTCTGTGACCCTTCATGGTTCATCTGGCATGAATAAAAACATGAGAAGAGTAAGGAAGGAGACAAAGAACGAGACAGAGCGAAAGAGACAGAGAGGCCTGACTGAAGGTAAAGAGCAGGTTAGTTCTTGTGCAGTACACCCCCCACGACCTCGCTCTACAATATGTGTTGTTTTGGTTATTCAACAGGTGAGAATTACCCAATGCAGTTCATTCCATCTGCAATGGCAGCTGCAGCAGCGTCTGGACTCAGCCCGTTACAACTACAGGTAAGACACAAACAACTTCATCAAAACAAACAAGCAAAAATGTGTGTGTGTGATTTAATACTACTTGGAATATATAGAGATATTTTCCTCTAAATTAAAACTGTGTAAAACACGTGAGTAATGGCTTACCAGAACAAAATGATCACATACTTGAAACAAGACCAGAAACAGGCTGTCTGACAATGAAGTGATGAAAAGTAAGGGTGTGGAAGTTGGTGGGTGTGACTGTTTTTCTGTAAGATATGCTTCATTTTCACCTGGATTCAGTTAATAATAGTATTATTATGTGAAACCTCCTGCACACTTGGCGATGACTCAAACATCTTATTGCCTTTGCTGTCAAAGGTTTGACTTTACTTGACATGACCTGATTAGAATGTTTTGTCCAACTTGTGCTGTATATTTTTTCATAGTGCCACTAATAATTCTTTTAATTCTGTCACTGAACAGAGTCTATGTCTATTCTTTAAGTGAATGCATTGTAATCAGTTAAACAACTGCAGCAGAAGTATGACGTCTGGAAAAACAGACAAAGAAAAAAGGGTGACTGTTTGTTCGCCATTTAGGGGAACATACCAGAGTGCTGACTGACAGGTACATAAACGCAGCAGCTGAGATGAGAGCAAAAATTTAACTAGTTGAGTAGTTTAGATTAATCTATTTGCTGTTATTTAGGATGGGTTAGAAATGGGGCTGGTGGTATTCAGATGGTTTTTGAGTGAAATATGTAAATCATTTATGCACTTTTGATGTGTATTGAATGACCCTCTGCCTTGTTTGTGTATGTTTCCTCTCTTACCCCAGGAGAGGGTCTAGTGAGAAGGAATAAAAAACAGAAAGAAAAACACCAAAAGTTTAAGATAAATTTAAAAAAGACTCCAAATGAGAAAAAAATATAACATGACACGTTGATTAAAATAAAAACTTTTTAATACTTCCCATCTATTGCGGTCTTAGAGAACACAGCAGTCTATTAATCTATATCTAGCTCGAAGTCTTTTCTGTTTTGAACGTCATGAGTAAGAAGCCAAGGCTATTGTGCAACTTGTTGAGTGTCTGGTAGACCTAACCTTGGAAGAGCCTCTGGCAAAAGCTACAATATAGAAAAGAACTAGATGCTTTGCATGTGAAGTGATAACTTCACGTACAATGGCTGCATAGTTAAATAAGCAGACAGAAGGTCTACTGTTATCAAAAGAACTGAGAGAAAGAGAGAAATGCCACACTTGGAGGTGTCCTCTGTGCAGCTTGTAGGTCCTGACCTTAAAAACACAAAAATGAAGCAAATGAATTACCTGCAACCACAGTAATTTGTCTGCTGCCATTATTTGTTTTCTGATTTTGCTTTTTCATAAACCTAACCATTATTCCCACCTTTATTATTCTCTAAAATATTCGCAACTACCTCAAAAAATTCCATACAAGCTCAAATCATTATTCTAAAAGAACTTGAAATACAAACAGAAGCTGGAACAGAAGCTTTCTTCGTACTTTTAATAGAGTTCCTGTACATTTGATTTTTTTTTTCAATAAAGCAACGTGACACATTGGTTGAAGATGATGCTCCATAGGTTGCCAAAATGCTAGCCCTCTTATCCACTGCTTGTCAGCTGTGTCAGACAAAAGCTGTTATGATGAATCACAGAGGAATTCCAACCCAACAGCACAACACCTGGCCCACACAATTCATCAAATATTTTATTGCTTGACACATGTGCTTTGAGAATAGCACTTATCCATAATGGTTATCACAGAGCACATTTCCAGGGGAGGGGGCAAATCAGTGAAATAAAAACGAAGAAAACCTCGACTCCCTAAAGATGCTTTCGAATTTCACAACATAACATCACACATCATCAACACTTCCTGCTTTACCTACCGTCAGCTGAAAAAACAAAAGCCCTCACGAGCTTTTTCACTGGCAAACAATACTGCTTCATCATGTCAGTTGTTACCATAGCGTGCCTTTTGGATATAACAAGAATCCTTATCTCAGTTTATTCAATTTGTATTGTGGTTTTCGATTATCGAGGCCCTCATTAGCCGCTATTGACTTAGCAAAGCGCCGTGCTGCGCTGAGGGGATCGGAGCCTCCTGGTTCCACTCCTGGCTTTGAAATTATCAAAAGAGCTGTACGGTGAGTGAGAGGTAAGAGGATGAGTGATGTCAGAGACGCAAACTCATTCACGTTTAAACACTGCCTGAGACACAGAGAATAAGAGGCAGAGAGAGCAACCTGAATGAAAGAGGAAGTTTCTCATCAAGGCATTGGTTGAAAACAAGTCAGAGACTGCCAAGAAAAAAAGCAAAAAAGCAGCGAGACCGAGGAAGTATTTAGGCTGGGAAAAAAACAATTATTTGAGGAATTTTTTAGGAGATGGAGTGCTGGTTTCCAGCATATTTGAATATTGTTTTGACAATAATGTCAAAAGAAATCCTGATGATGAGATTTAATAATGGTACTTGTCTTTTTAGTTAGTCCATTTGCATCAATAAAATGTTTAAGGTGCACCTTTTGTGACACGGGGCAGTAACATGGGCTGCAGAATGTACAAAAAGACCTGCGTAGTGTAATGATAGCAGTTAGTATTTTTACAAGACCTGGGTGTATTTGCAGTATTAGCGTTCAGTATATAAACTGCAGCTTTCTGATGCTCTTCCCAACATTGCAGCATATTGCTTTCAATATTACAATATGCAGTGAACATATGATCATCCAGCAGTGACAGCTGACACATTTTGTTGCTCATCTGTCCTGTTGTGATCGATTCGTATTTGCATTTGAGCAGCTGTTACCGCTACCATCACCTATGATGATGATGATGATGATGCATACATTAAAAATCTGTATGGATATAAAAGTATGAATCTATCTTTGGTTACAGTAGTTACTTTTACTCTTTCACATGACATCAATTTTACAGTGATGTCTTGACAGGCCACAAACTGAGGCCTTACCCATTCTATTAATTTTAGATAGTCTCAGTAAAGTTGCAGGAGTGACGTAGCAACCAGAGACTATACAAACGGAATGGCACTTCTCTACAATGGCTACAGATAACTACTGGCACAGCGAAGTGAGCGGGACCAGAGATAAACTTTTCTCAACTTGCAGGCAAGCGACTGAAGCGACCACCACTGTAAACGCAGGATACCACTAATTAACATGTGACCTTGTAGTAAATACATTAGAGGGTTACCTGGGTAGCCAGATACCAGCTGTCAGGTTTAAAGTACTGCACAACAGGCAAATCAGTTCTAGTCTGGATGCAGCTTTAACTGTGAAAAAGGGAAACTGTGCATTATCGTGTTAGCATTATAAACAGACAATTATATTATATTTGTTCTGTGTTATCAACCAACTCTGCTACATACTGTAGTCAAAACACACCAGCTGGCATCAAACATTTGTAATGCCAAATCGATGCTCAGTTCAGGATAGACAGATGTTGTAGTCAGACTGCTCCAGATGTTTCAAAGTTGAGCCCTGTAGCCCTCATTCAAACAGCTGGCTGGCACTGAAGGTCAGAAAGAATAATTTCACACAGGAAAAGTCACCATCAGAAAGTGCTGTCTGAAAAGTTTTATATTGTATATCTATATCTATACACCTTTATAAGTCATCTAAATCTGCATTACTAAGCTGTCTGGGAAAGGCTGTTAAGCAAGCCTTGACCCATCATGAACTGACCTACCAATTCTGATAGCACAAATGTTCCACTATTGGCGTGGGAACTTGATCCATCCAATTGTTTCCAGAGCATTGCAATAGACCCTTCACAACAGTAGATTTCTGCTGAAGAAAGGCTCTCTTTGTGTGCCGCTAATGTGAGGGAAATACAGTTGCTTAGCAGACATTCTTGCTGAAATCATAAGACATCTCTCACTTTGTGTCTCCATGCTTAGTGAGTGTTAGGCACGGAGACAAAGGTGAGGAAACTTAATGTGGCCCCTGGTAATGATTTCTGCCCGACTGCCAACACACTGTACATAAAGCGTGAATGACCTTCTCTGTCATACACTGAGAAACATGTTTGATACAGACTGATAAAACCGAGAACCAGAGGTCTTTATGCAGCCTGTCTCTCTTTCCATCTGTCTTACCATCTTTTTAACACAAAAGTGCAATATTTAGAATCTGCCCTCTGTCCGGGCCGACTCAGTGACAGTCGATGCAGTTCATGCTCTTCTTCCTCCTCCCCCTCCCCCCCCAAACGAACCTGCTGAAAAAAAGACAAAACCTCATTTGTTTTCTGCACTCCTGATAGCAGCTGGACACTAAAAGAGGCCAGCTGAAGGGAGTCTCCACTCAGCCCCTAATGGGACAGAGCAGTCTGAGCATGGAGGAGGCTGCTGGTGGACTACGATCTGATAGTCCAAACAGAGGTGCAGACACCCACAACATCATCACCTTCTCCTTGTTTTCTAAAGAATTACAGTAATGTAGCCCCCCCTCCAAAAAAAGAGAAAGCAAAAATGCTAATAATCACGTGTGTCAGAAATGACAGACTAATTATTTGGATTTTAGTGAAATGGGCACTGATATCCAAAGAGTCAAATAGTCTGGACAGCTGAGACACACTTCGAGGCCCTCTTTGTCAATTTGCAATTTAGGAAATTGCAGCATTGTCTTCCCTCGGGAGTTGGCTGAATGGCAGGAACTCTGGTTGGTGTTGTTTACGCTGCAGATTGGTTTCCCCAGTACACAATCAATCTCTGAGTGTCTTGAAGAAGCAGAGAAAAAAAATCAGGTAAAAGCTCTTATTGTCAGTCTGTTGTTTGTTCAACAGTTCCCTCCTCATATTTGTAACCGTTGACAGAATCGCTGCTCGCAGCACAAAAGCTGTGGGTGTGTTTGCGAAAAAAAAAAGCAGTGCGTGTGTTTGTGCAGACATGGGTGTGAGATCCTAACTGTGTGTTTTACCTCAAGGACTCATGTGTCTGCCCCAGCCCCTGCTCCCCTTAGAGCTGTAAGAATATCAGGCATCACCAGAAGTAACTCTGTGGTTGGCTTGATTGACGCGAGAGGCCTCACCACCAGTCATTCAAGGCACATTCTTACAGGGATCTCATATCGCCAGGGGTTGGACCGAGCACTCCCGGTACCTTCCAAGGAAAATAAGCGGCGTGACATCAGGGCTTTGTTTCAGCGGCGAGGCCCCTTCTGTTTGTGTTTAATATCGCTCTGAGAGAAGTGGAGAGAGGGCCAGCCAATTTCTCTGGCCCCAACTGCTGAGCCTGGCGCTTTGGCGGTGAAGCGACGGTGGTCTCGTGTGTCTGCGGTGCAAAACTCTGTCCTTCTCTCTCTTTCTCCATTGTGCTTTCTTTACTTTGGATCTCTGGTCCCGGGAGGCTTTGCAGTTTTGACTGAAGGGAAATCAGATCTCACAACACTGGGGGTCATTTAGGCTGAGGGGGCAGAATGTAAAAACAGAGAAAGAAAGGGAAAAAAAACAGAGCTGGAGATGGGGTTGAAAGATATGAGAAATGATTTCTGGACCTAAACTAAGAGTCAGAAGACAAGTGGAGAGAGTCAAAGGGAGATCAAAAGAAAGTGGGACAAAATAAAGACAGAACTGTAGATGGAGGGAGGAGTACAGATGAGGTGAGAGTAATGAAAAATGAGAGGAAAGCAAAAAAGAGAAAAAAAGTCAGAAAGAAAAGAGGGAATCTACTGAAGGCCAGCCACGTCTGGGTGGTTTTCCTGAGGACAGGCTCTTTGATACTCCAGCACTCACACTCCAATGCATTTAGACAGGGGCTGACAGTGGTTTCAGGCAGTGGTTTGTCTGGCCAGTTAGCTTTGATTTAGAAGACCCTGGACTGTGGGCCGAGTATTTGACTCTTTGATTTTTGCTAAGTACCTTGGATGAAAAGTCAGTTCTCCTTTTTTCCCCTTTGTCATTTAATGTTTTCATCCAACACTAAAGGCTTATACTTTGAGGGTTTTCTTTTTTATTTCTCTGCTATTTTCAAGCATTTTTTCAATTGAAACACTGGTCCAAGGTGTAAACTATGAACACCTGCTTAAATCTGATTATCCACTGTTGTCTTGCTTTGGATTAAAGTAAGTAAAGAAATTGCCTGAAGCATTAATGCAAGAACAAACCAGAGGTGACAAGATAAGTTAGAGACCCATGAAGCAGTTCCTAATATAATATTCCTAATCTAATTTTACATTATTTGACTTTTACCATTTAAAATTATGTCTCTGCTAAGAAAGCCAAGACTAAACATTAAAACATCAGGACAATACCAACCTTTTATTACAAGTAAAACTGAAGCAAGGCTATTAAGCCTAACTTCAGAATAGGTACCATTTTTTTCCTATTCAAAAGCTGAAAGATGCTGATCTTTGTGCAAGCTGCTCCAAGCATCTGTTGAAAAAATAACTGTCAGAAAAGTACTGTAGATAATCTAGCATAAAAAAATAATTTGCTGGAATCCCTCCTTGATAAATAATACCTCAAACAAATCTTACATTTGTGTGGGATGCTCTTGTCAACTTCAGATGTAGATGTGTGTGTGGGTGTGTGTGTGTGGGTGTGTGTGCCTGTTTCCATCTAAGTACAGTGTGTCTTTGGCTCAAAAGATGCAGCCAGTACCAGGGAAAGGATAAACCAAAATAAATAAATAAATAAAATTGACAGAATCAAGGGTGTGTGTGCGCGCGCGTGTGTGTGTGTGCATGAAAAAGAAAAGAGGAGAGAGAATGAAAGAGGAAAGCCACTGACTAGCTGCTGGCGCGCGATGTTAATAGCCTGTCGGTTTTGCTGGTTTCTTCCCTTTTTTTGCAGCAGCTGTATGCCGCCCAGCTGGCAAGCATGCAGATCTCACCAGGAGCCAAGATGGCTCCCCTCCCACAAGCTCCCAACTCCTCCAGTCCTCTTTCTCCCTCCACCCTCAAGAGCGAGAAGCGAGCATCCAGCCCTGTCTCTCAGATTAAGGTAGGTACTTTGTTCAAATGTTGTTAAATGAGTGCGCCCTGCCAAGAGAATGGAGCCAGTGTAGATGTACCGAGAGCTTCTTGTGTGTTCTCTTGATGATGTTATATTTAAATGTGTGTAAATGGCTTTGCTGACTTTTGCTACAATAGTGAATTAGACTTGTGTTATGGGTATGTGCAGGGAAATATGGTGATAAATTAGGAGACAACATAATAGAAGAAGAAGTAAAAAGTGGGCTCCAAATGTTGTAATAATAATGTTGATGGTCACTGCAAGTAAAAGTGAAAGCTGGAAATATGGAATTTGTTGAAACAATGAGCTGTGCATTGGCCCCTGTGTTCTTCACTGTCAATTAGAAACAGCTTATTTAAATGTCACAGGCTGATGCACACACAAACACATGCGCACTCACAAGCTGACACTGGCGCTGGCTGCTGTTTGGCAGCGTACGCCTGATCTTTACTCGGTGACGAGGCAGTAATGGAAGCCATGTGTGTGTGTGGGGCACAGCTGCAACCGGCGTCACAATAGACCGGCGTCAGAGCTCACCGCACTCAAACAGTAGTGCCGTGCCCTCCAAACTCCTCATCCTCCACAGTAAACCCCACGCATACTCATCCCACCCTCAGCACGCCACCCGCATCCTAACTTACCCCCTTTCCCCACGCGAAAGCTCGTTCTGTGCTCCTTCCCTTCTCAAAACTTCCTCAGCTGCGGCTCAACTCCAAATTAGAGCCACGTTCATTAAATGTTTTCTGCCAACACAAGAGCCACAGTCAGACTGTGCTGGCGTGCTGAAGTTTACTTTATGCTACTATTTTTCCTTTTCCAAGAATTCTTTATGTGGATTAGTGTGGTCATGAAGATCTGATCAGAAATAAGAAATCACACAAACAAATGTACCATTGTTTATATACAGTAAGGAGGCTTAAAGAGCTGATCGGTCGAATTCATTTATTAAAGGCCAAAAACTTAAGGATCACCAAAGGCTCTTCAAGTAACACTGCAGAACATCAGCAGGTTTGCTCAGCTTTATATCAGCTTCTAACTCTTACTTTATAGCCTTTTTATTAACCCTTTATGTGGTAATTTAGCTCTTGTTGAAAGGGCTTTGTATAAATGGATGCCGCACCTGTTTCATTAACAGGAGGAAGGATCCACACAGCCACTGAACCTCTCAGCTAGACCCAAGACAGCTGAACCTCTTCGCTCCCCGACATCTCCAACACAGAGTCTGTTCTCTGGAAACAAGACCAGCCCCACAGGCATGGGCAAAGGCCGCATCCCCAGCCCAATTCCCAGCATGGGCCGGAACACCTCCCTGGGTAGGTAACAACACCACTGGCTAGCTGGGGTGGGCCACCTAGTCTACTAGCACTGCTACATTTCATTAACATTCATTAACACTATCCTTACACTTATCTACAATTAGAATGACACAGAGTAAATGCTGCAAAGAAAAAACACTGAGGCGAAACACTGATGTACTTTTGCTCATGGATTCTCTTTCACACACAAACCAACACTAATATGCATTTGTGCACGAATGTATCGCTCACATCTGCAGTGTACATCCGCCCAAAGCAAACACGTCGAGCAAAAAAAAAACCTTGCCTTCAACTTAGCCGGAAAAACAAAAACATCACCCACCCAAACACCTCCCACTCCCACAGCCACCCACAGACAAACCAAGAAGCGTTGCATGTGCCTGATAGACTGCAGACACCTAAACCCCATGAGGAGACCTGTGTATGTGTGTGTGTGTGTGTTTTGTGTGTGTGTTTGTATTTTACAGGAGTCCAAAGCCCTGTATTTAGCCCCAATGAAAACCCTGGCAGCGGAAGCAGTGAAACCCAGCACACGTTATTTGGTTTTTAAGAGCTTCCTCACATCATTGTCTGCCCGCGCTAGACCTTTTATGCCCCTACCTCTGCTATCTGTTATTAAGGCCAATCTAAAGCCTCTCATTATATCCCCCCAGAAAACAATTTCACCAGTTCGTCTGGAGTGGCTTTGAGGACGCGACGCTTGTGTTCCTGCAAAGTTATTTTTTCCCATTTTAACGGCCACCCAAGCATACAGTGCTTCCTACTTGTCTGCTAATTAAATGAGGAGGGCGACGGAAACTTTGCATCCTTTTATTTATTTATTTCCCCTTATTCTTCAAATGTGCATCAGCTTCAAAAGTGTGTGAAGCGTGGTGCATAAACAAGGGGGAGGAGGCTCAGTCATGTTTTGACACAAATGGCCTGGAACAAAACTTGAACAACATTTGGAACTGATATAAGACTGGAAATCTCATGTTTATACAGTTGAAATGTTATTTAATGGGAATTTGTATTCAGCCTTTCTGAACATTTGACTATAAGGACTTACACTTTCTATTCTAGTATCAGTAGAATCTTAGTAAAAGCAAAAGCAAAAAAGTAAAGTAAAAGCACTAAACTGAGTTCTAAAAAGTTTGGGGTCTGGTTTGTTCAAATAGAAATTTGTAGCACTGGGTAATAGCACAGATCAAATATGAGCGCACATATGGACAAAAGTCTTGGGTCACACCTCTTAATCTTTGAATTCAGGTCTTTTCAGTCCTATTTCCACAGGTGTATAAAGTCAAGCTCCTAGCCACAAGTGGTAATGTGTGTAAGATGCCACCATTGCAACAAGCCAGTTTGTGAAATTTTTTTCAGTCCTAGATACTCGACGATCAACTATAAGTGGTATGATTGCAAAGTGCTAGTGTTTAGGAACCACAGCAACTCAGCCACAAAGTGGCAGACCACGTAAAATTACAGATCTGGGTTTTTGGGTCCCTGTTCAATAACTGCAGAGCTTCAAACCTCCTCTGACATTAACGTCAGCACAAAATCTGTGAGCTGGGAACTTCACGGCATGGATTTCCATGACTGAGCAGCTCTTGTTGGCAATTTGTAGGTAGGCCAGTACATTTGTACATATGGTATATTCATAAAAGTTTTCTGTTTATTTATGTATGCTTGATTGCAAATCCCTTTCCCTACACAAAGTGTCAAAAAAGGACATAACCTTTTCTTTTCAGTGGTTATTCACATCAGAGCCAGAATAGTATTAAATGTGTGCAATTCATTTTTATGCTACCCGAACATGTCCCCAATGCTGTATTGCCAGTCAAAGTGACATACGACTGTCTCTCGTCTGTTCTACACCTGCAGACATCTTGTCCAGTCTCAACTCCACAGCACTGTTTGGGGACCAGGATGCAGTGATGAAGGCCATCCAAGAGGCCAGGAGCATGAGGGAGCAGATCCAGAGGGAGCAGCTCCACCAACAGCAGCAGCAGCCAGGACACCAGAGTCTGGAAGCAAAGCTATCTGCCCTCAGCAGCATGAACCTCAACAACGGCAACAAGGTTAGAAGGACATGCAGGTCACATCTGGATGCATAAGAGGATGCACACACACTTTTTACTGATAAGGTCTGAAAGAGTTACATGAACTGAATGCAGTTTTTATAGCAATTACTTGTCTTCTAAAGAAGGAATTTTGGCTCTGATCCTAAAATACTGTCAAATAAATAACATAAAGATTTGCTAAATAACTAAATAAACTTTTCAGTTCTTTTTCAATACTCAATACTTTTGGCTACAATTCCAGTCATACCTTTTCAGATTTTGAGGTTATAAAATCAGCACTGTTAATTCAACACAAATATAAATTAAAAAAAAACCCCAAATCGGTCTTTGGCTAATGCAATAAATGAAATAAACAAAATAGGAATCAAGAGTACAAACAAACTGGAAACAAGGACCGCACAGAAACCACAAGCAGCACAACTACAAGCATCAACAAATGATTTACCAAGGACAAAGAGGAAGATGGGACTCCATCTCTCTGACATCCTCTTCTGTCACACCAACTCTCATTACCTCCTTCATGAATTCATGAATCTTCTCTGTGGTCTTCCTCTTTCCTCCTGTATGACCGCTCCATATTCAACATCCTTTGTCCAATATACCCACGATCCCTCGTCTACACATGTTGAAACAATCTCAGCCTTGCCTCTCTAACTTTATCTTCCAACCTGAGTTGTCCCTCTGATTTACTCATTTCTAAATCCTTTCCATCCTGTTCAGTCCCAGTGAAAATCTTAGGATCTTAAGCCTCCTGCTCGGCCTTGTGGCTTTTTGTCAGTGCCACTGTCTCCAAACCGTACATCATAGCAGGCCTCACTACCATCTTTTAAATCTTACTTGTCACTCTTGCTGCTATCCTTCTGTCACAAATCACCCCTGACTGTATTCTCCGCCCACTCCACCCTGCCTGACTGGACCTCAGGTATTTAAACTCATCTACCTTCACTATCTGCACTCCTTGCATAATCACCTTATCACTTTGTGTTTCTCCATTTCATTCACTAATATATTCTGTCTCGCTTCTAATGACTTTCAGTCCTCTCCTCTTCTAAGGCTCTTCCACCTGCTACAAATCACACTATCATCTGCAAACATCATATTCCACCCTTCCACCCCTTACATCATCTGTCAAGTACACTTCTTCTCTATTTCCAAGGCATTTTCTAGCTCTTCAAGATTGTGTTAAGCTGGGTGCTGTTTTAGCTCAGTTGGATGAGCAGGCGACCATATGCTGGATGCCTGAGAGTGGCCGGCCCGGGTTCGAATCCGACCTGCAGCCCTTTGCCGCCTGTCTTTCCCACCTCTTTCCTGTCAGTCTTCACTGTATCTGTCCAAAAGGGCCAAATAAGTATATTTAAAAGATTGTGTTGAGCAGTCTGGTTAAAAATTCCTTCCATTTCTTGATTTCCAAAGTAATCCTGCAAACTACCATCCAACGGTGTCTATCTACATTCTACCCTGCCAACACATTGCATTCTGCTATCTCTTGCATCTCTTCTGCATAGCATGTTGTCCCACCTGTGTGCACATTCCTCCACTCTTGTAATGCTCTGCCCTCTTCTTGAGATACATGTTCACCAGAGCCACTTCCATTCCATTGGTTAAATCCACTGCCAGCTATCCTTACACCTCCTGCTTTTCCTTGTCTCTCACTGCCTTCCCCCTTTCCTCTTTCTTTGTCTTGGGCCAGCAGTAGCAGTTTCCTCTGGCACCGTGTTGGCGACCAGCACTTGAGGCGCTTGTTGTTAACCAGGCCCTGACCGATCCAGTATGGAAATCTCATTCTTAATCATCTGCATGTTTGATTTGGCAAAGATTTTACGCCGGATCTCCTGCCTGACACAACCCTCACCATGTATCCGGGCTTAGGACCAGCCCTAGGAATACATTGGCTTAGAATTAAAATAGGAATCAAAAACTCTACAACATCATAAACTAAAACTCAAAAATTATTAGAAAAAGGGCAATTTGTGAGTTAATTTATGTTTGAATACAATTAAAGCTTAGTAGTCTTGTTAAATCATACTGGAAGAATCTAAAAGTTATTTTCCAAGAACAGTGACTCTGGGGTCAAATACTGTTTACTAACTATGCAGAACACGTGAACAACATACTGATACCTTGCCACCAATGGAGATTACTAACAATGCACATAACATTACTCATGGTGCAACACGAACAGACAAACTTTTAAATTTGTTGTATTTTTTCATTCACTAAAAGATGTGAACCTGTCTTCATAAACTGCCAGCAACAGCCTGAAGGACAAGGTGGTAAGGAGAGAGGGAACTGGACAATATATATTTTTTATTGCTCCCTACTAGCTATTAGGATCCATTAAGTATTCTCTTCTGCTCCTTAACACAAACTTGAAAACACAGACACACACCTCTGTGGGTCTGCAAACTCTTTGCTCCTGTGTCACATTTTCTCTACTATTTCATTGGCTCAGAGTTCAAGGTTTCTTCTCAGCTCGTACATGAGTCTGAAGAATATTCATGGATGATATTTGGTGTCATTTGGCTCGGGCTGCAGCTCTTGAGAACTTCTTTTCTCTCCTCTCATCTCCACGGCCACCCAGAAGCCAACAGCTTTGAAGAGGGAGCAGCTGGGCCAATGACAAGTGATGGTTTTGGCGTGTTAGTGTGCCTGCCTTGACTGAGTGGGTGTTTTTTTTAAGAGAAGAGATGATTAGTGTGTATGTGTAAGTGTGTGCGTGCATGCGTGCGTGTATATGTGTGTTTAATGGAGTTCAGCTCTCCACTTGCCCTGGAGGGGCGATCCCGGCCTCAGGGTTTTAGCCCAATTAAAGGCCCTTTCTCAGAGAATTCCCCTGTTCACACTCACCTCTTGCCCAGCTCATCTCTTTCCCTTGGGCGAAAGGAGACAGGGCCTTTGTACCAAGATCCAGGGGGAAATTCATATTCCAAAACATCTTCAATCGTTCTGATCAACCAATCATAAATTCTGAGGATCAAACATTAAATAAAATACGGAACATGATTAGACCAATTCTGCTGTGCAATTGATCCCATGTTGCTTACAAGGAGAATGAGGAGGAGCAGAACTCATTAATATTTTAGGGGGGGAGACTTTGAACCCACCAACCCCAAGTAGGTCATGATTGGTGCACTCCAAGGATAGGTTGTTTTGATTCTTTTTTTTTTCTTTTTGGACTTGTTTGCCTTGCATCTTCAGGAAGAAAACATTCAAAATCTGGCAAAATATATCTCCGCTTTACTTATCCTCAGTCCCAAGTTGGTTTTTTTTATAAGTCATTATACTAGTAAACACTGAGAAACTCATAAATATAAATTATACAACAGCCTATACTGATAAATTGTTTATTAAGATTTAATATGAGTTGCCTGCTGCAGGTCCAGCGAAATAAACCACCAGTGTTCTGAAATAAGTTTATGCTTTTAACTTTTTTTTTTTTTGCACAAATTTCACTTTGAAACGCTCAACAGATTGAGGTGAGTGCGCTGCAAGGAGAACCCTCCGTGTTTCTAAAGCTCTATATTTTCCAACTTTAGAAGAACAAAACCAAAGCAATGCAGTAATTTGGTTTATAGCTGCATGCCTCCTAATAAAAAGCTCACTTGGAAACTCTCAAAGTAATTGTTTCCGGTTCGAGGACGACAGCAAGCCTTGCTGTTTGTTGTCAGTTTGTTATTCGTTACCTAACAACAGGAGCTCAAAGACTCTTTCTCTTTGCTTTGAATGCATAATTTTTTTCATTGGGACGTAACATTTTTTTCGTCTGTGCGTGTGCTTTTTTTTTCTCCTGAAGTGCTCAAAAGCTTTGCTCTGTCTTAAACAATTCATGGATGGAACTTGCTGGATACTGAAAGTGTGACTCAACCGTTCCACCTCAGGAGGCAGCGAGACCAGCTCTTTTTCTTTACCTTGGATTTGTTGGTAGTTTTCAGTTCAATGGATAAATTTGTTACTCAAATCCTCCCCTTCGAAACTGTGAAGCGCTTCCCAAATCTTTTTTGTTTTATGACACTGTACTAACACAACATATTCAGCTTCCTTGGAGGGAATGAGGCAACTGCTGTGAATGGTATCTCAGTGTAATGTTGAATGTTGAGCTATTTATTGCCCGCACTGATTCCACTCAAAAGGGAGTCGCGGTGACGTCTAAGTGTGTGTGTTGTGTCTGTATTTCACTTTTTGTTTGTGTATTTTTGTCCCACAGCATTCATTTCAAACATAAGCGACACAGACATTTCGCTATGAGCTGAAAGTGATCCTAGACTCCTTTTTGTGTGTGAGTGTGTGTGTGTGTGTGCGTGCGTGCGTGCGTGTCCTGGCTCTGCACTGGCCTTGGCCATGTTAATGTCATTATAGCTGGTGTACAGACGAGAGGCCTGGCCAGTTAGTGGCATTGTTGAGTATCACCTTACGCTTACGTTGCTTCCAGCTGGCCTGCGGCTGCCAAAGCTCACTGAAATAGCCACTGTGTATAACCATGTGGGTGTGTGTGTGTGTTTGTGTGTGTGTGTGTGATGCTTAAGACTATATATATATATATCTTTTTTTTTTTCATCAGAATAGGCACAACACATGCCGTTAAGAAAAACAGTAATAGATTAGCAAATGATTTAGCCTACATATTACATGATGAACCCCCAAATCATGTATCTGTCTCTTTGCAATATGTAGGAAAACATGTAGAAGCTCTACACAGTTACATTAGTTACAGTATTGCTCAGTTGCCTTTAAAAAAAACCCAGAGTAACATTCACAAGATATACAGTACAAAAAACACACTGAATTCTGAGCAGATACTTTTCTATGTTTCCAATGGAGGTGAAGGAAATGGTAAATGTACAGGTCACATTAGAAGAAGCATAAACAGCCTTTTTACTCTGTTTGGATGATGCTGTGGAGAGATAATGATGTAAATAATGTGGACACATGAACTCTTCTAGTGTCTCTGGTGCTAGTATAATTTAACTGCTACATTGGCTGATGGGCTAAGGGGCATCAATCTGTGCTGTACTCCAACAGAGTCATATGCTGTAAGATGATCTTTGAGCAGTTATGCAAAGGTGGGCTTGGAGACTGGACAATCTAGAATATCCAGTACTCAAAAATAAATATACACACATTTCAGTGAACAAAACAACATCAGTCAAATTGAGTTTCTAAAGAAGTTATATCATTCCTAGCATGCTAATTTGAAAATACTTTATATCAATCGTACACTCTTTATGTGTATTTTTCTACAAATGGTTCAGAACCCTTTAACTTATTGCACACATTCCTCGTAGGTTTGGACACTTTCACATAGCATTTATACAGTTTTGAAATGGACCAGAAATCTAAATTTTGGAGACTATAATTTAACAGTATCCCATTATAGAAGAATACCCTTTGTCTACACAAAGTTAAAGTTGGTCAGCATGCTTTCTGTCATTGAATAAGTCTGGAAGAAAGAGAAAGAGAAATGGTTGTATAGAAGTTTATATTGGCTCCGCTGTTGGTTAGCTTGGTCTTTGAAGGAAGTGAGCCTGTGAAGCCAGAAGCTTAGATGGTTCCAAGATTTGATTAAACGTCGACATAATCTTGCTGCAATTGAAGTCTGAGTGATATACATTATAATAAATACTATAAAGCTGAGTCTGGCACCTGCAAAATAGACTGTTAAGTGTCTACTTCTTTTGGGGGTTGGAGCCTCAAGTTTTAGAGGGCTGGCGGAGGGGTGTTAAGGGCTATGAATAGGAGGCATGGTTGAAAAAAACAGAACAGGGGGCTGACTGACAGCTCTATCGGCATGGAGAAGGAAAGAGAGGAAGAAAGATGAAGAAAATTGGAGTAGAGAGGAAACCCCAGGAGGTGGGGTGGGGGGCAGTGGGGAGGGTTACTGAGGAGTTTGCCAAACTTGATTGGTCCGGGAGGAGACAGTAAACGGTTGCGGGTCAGCTGGAGGCAGGCCGTCCTGGCAGCAGGCGAGTTGTAACTGTGGTAATGAGCTCAATACGGTATGGATTAAAAAAAAAATGTTTGGAGTGTTACCTTAGCAACAGTGAAGGGACGCGAGGAGTCGGATGCCAAGAAGAGAACAGACCAAGCAGAACAAAAAGAGTCGGGTGTCTCTTAAATTTAGAAGCATACATCCAGCAGCAACACTTTGAGAGACCAGCAAAAGCAAACGTGCGTTAAAAGTACTGTGGCAGCACTAATGTGATTTGTTTTTAAGGTAGTTGTTTGCACAGCTTTAATGTTTAAAAGTGATTGTTGCCTATTTTCTGCTATTTTTTTTTCAGTTTAATTCTACAAAGTACAAATGGAGTCCAATTAAAGAGAGGGGGAAAGAAAGTCTGTAATATTGCTCCAAAAGGCAGCAGTCCAGTTTGAAACCAGCAGGCACACAGGCCAAACCTATTTCAATCTTGACTAAACAAAGGAAAGACAGCTCCTTATTGCATTTGCCACAAGAACTTTTAAGAAGACCAAAAGTAGACCAACCACAGGGAATATTTGCAAATTGTGACCCAGATCTGCTGTTAATCTGTAGTTTGGATCATTCTGCCTCTATTGATGCTGTCCCACTCCATTTTCCAAATCCCCGACTCTATTCTGCATTACTTTTCCATTTGGTCTCATCTAATCACCGGGAACATTTCAAACATCTTCACTTCGATTGCAGAGAAATTATGTACTGTAGGACATTGGCCTTCAAATAACAGAAAGTCAAACTGTGACTCATTTTGAGGACTTTTGGCCTCAAAGGATGGCTCTCAGGGGACTTGAGATCTTATTCTTGTCTCTACACTCATTTTCCATCTCCTCCTTTCTATTTTTCTCTGACCCTCTCTCTATCTCCATCCTTCCCTCCTTCTTTCTTTTCTTTAGTCCTTTGTTAGGCGGTTGCTTCCTGCGGTGAGCATGGCACTGCCCAGGCACATGTTCTGTGGTAGGCCTGATTACAGCCCTGCTGTAGTGCTGACATTGGCCCGCACTGACTCTTGTCTATAAACACACACACACACACACATGCACACACACACATACATGCGGCCCCTAAGTTCCACCACTGCTGCCAGCGGCTACCGCGGCATGACTTCACCCGGCAACCATTCCTTGCGTCAAACAAAATGCCTCTGTCACCAGAAAAAGGAGGAGAACTGAGAGGGAGGAAGGGAGGGAGGGAAGGAGGAAAAGAGGGAGAAGAGGGAGAAGAGGAGAAGTGTGGATGTATGGTAGCTGTGCGGAGCGTACCATGTTTTCCACTGCAGTTTGAGAGCGTGGTGGGGTAATTTTAGCTGTAAGGCTCCAAGGCAAGCTGCTTGTAGGAGTTTTTTGTCTTAGAGGTGGAGTGACAGATGAGGAGCGTATGATAACGGAAGGTGGGCAAGTCACTGAGGATAAGTGCAGCCTTCGAGGTGTTCTGCCTTGCCCTATTAGTTTATTACATGAATTTAACTTAAAGAAGTCCAGACGCTTTTCTTTCCAAGCTCCTTAGACTACGATGACCTGGATGACTGAGAACCTTCACAGACATTACATGAATTAAACCTCATCATCACTTATTTCGTTCAGGTTCCATTAAAAAAAGTAAAGCTAAAAGTGCTGGACGTTTCCTTTATGCTAGCTGAACCCAGCAATTAGTTTTACTGTCATTACCATCAAAGCCATCGATGGCTGCCCAATTCAAAAGATGGCAGGTAACTTGATCTAGTGGTTAAATCAGGGGTCAGCAACCTTTCTGATGATGAGTGCCATCTAAAATTTCCTCAGAAGTCAGTGTGCCATATGATTGCATTAGCAATAAATTTAATAACGCTCTATATGAACAGTTACACACTATATAGAACCACTTTATAGAATTATATTTGTTCGCAGATGTTGGCAGCTATCAGCGAACAGTTATCAGCTATTTTGAAACAAAAAAAAGACACTTTTTATC
Organism: Pelmatolapia mariae; assembly: GCF_036321145.2. NCBI lineage: Eukaryota > Metazoa > Chordata > Actinopteri > Cichliformes > Cichlidae > Pelmatolapia > Pelmatolapia mariae. The sequence continues at coordinate 42,373,512 of NC_086233.1, read as the reverse complement.
CATAACAAGAACTCCATAACAGCAAATGAACTGTACAACAGAAAATACAAATGCTATTTATGGTCTCCTCACAACAATGATAAGAAAAATAAACTGAGCCAATATGGCATGTTTGTTAATACACATGTTAATCTGATCTCTGGTCTCCCACTCAGAGACACAGGTCTCCGAGTGTCCAGCATTCAGACGGCTACCTGAGGACACTCTTCATGTGAGAGAAAATCTGCTCACACAGATATGTAGAACCAAATACTAAACTTGTCAGGTAGTGATGTCCAGCAGGTGAAAATACAAGCTCCATGAACACACACAGCTATGGATTCCAGCTGCTTCGATGTTGCATTAACTGGCATTCACTCAGCCAGTTATGCGAGTCAAATCTAGCTGCTCATTAAAGCTTTCTGGTTTGATCAGAAAATAAAACATTGGTCCATACACCTGAAAGTCCCAAAAACACATTGTGAATTCTGTCTTGAGTCTACGGATGTATCCGTGTATTTTCGTGGTGCTGATGCTGTGCTGAGCGGAAAGCTCCTGAAGCTTTTGAAGTGTCGGAATGTGGAAAGCTAACAACATCCCTCTCACCAGTAGGCTAAGTTATTTTTAGCTGTTATTTTTAACCAACTACAAGTTGAATCTGATAGATGGGGTTGTTAGCTAAGATACCGTCATTAAGAAGCGGCACAACTATCTGTCTATGCGAGCTGATTTGCTATGTGCACCGCTGGCGCGGCCATTTATTCTTTAATGCACCTTCTCAGATTAATTCACTGCGTGTCGTGCCCAGGGCTGGACTGGGACAAAAAATCGGCCCAGGCATTTTGACTAAAGACCGACCCACCAGGTATTCTAGGAAAAGCCATAAAGCCTTTGAATGAAAACAGACGCTGTTGTGACAGTGATGTACGCTGTCTTGTTGGTATATGTATGATTTCTATACATTTTATGTCAGATAAAAACTTTGGTTGTAAGCTTCAGATAATTATTTAATAAAAGCGAGACATTTTAAATGAGAATAAGAAAGTATTTCTTTGTGCCCCCCTTTCCCTGTTAATGCCCCACCTGGCCCCCTTGGCAAAACTTTGCTAGACCCGCCCCTGCTCAGTTACCAGCTGTCAGCTACACAGAAAAGTATCCTGGTGTTATTTGTCTCTCAGAAACAGCTCATAACTTCCCTTCAACTCATTCATGTCACCTAAAAGGTAAACCTGTTTCTACATCAGCTGTTCAGCTCTGATGATTCAGTAAGGACATCTCCTGGTTTCATCTTCATGTTTCCCTCTCACCACATATCCAAACCGATATCATGACCAGCAGCTTAACAGCTGTGGCTCCAGCAAACATCAGCTGATACTTGAAATTAATATTAAATAAATTCTAACAACAGCTGATCAAGCTTAAACGCGCTGCTGTTGTTTAACGCGACATCCGGCGGTTTCCTCTTTCTGGTGCAAAGTGGGCGATAAACAAACAAGAGAGAAAAGCCGATCAGCTGATCATTGATCAGTTTCATGATTGAAGTAGAAACAGGAGAGGGAGGGGGGAAGAATGAGAGAAGAACATTCAGCTGTGCAGCGTAAAGACGCAGAATAACTCCAGCTTTGTGTCTTTTTCCATTCTAGCTGAAGTACGGGACAAACTGTGTTCCTTTTCAGCTCAATACGAAACGCGTAATATTTTCTCTGAATACGGGACGATTCCATCTTTTTACGGGACGGTTGGCAACTCTACTAACTAACCTTATGAATAAAATAAAGTTCGCTATCAGTAACATCATAGCACCGACTCAGCTGTATAGAAACTCCGTTATGCTAGCTAGTACGCAGTACGAGTTATTGTAACCAACTGTAAAAAGTCAGCACAACGAAAATAAACTACATCTAAACTTGGTTTATATCTGACCCAGATAGACTGCAGTCATAACTTCTTACCTGAAGTTCAGTTCACCTGACACTCGGAACGGCCCCACCTCGGGTCTCTCCTCTTGCCTCCCCTTTCTCTCATCCACCTGCTGGCCTCCACCACTTGCTAATGTTACTGAATCTGTGGAAGCTCCGCCATAGCCACCACCAAACAACTGAGTTATTTTTACACACCGACCAGCATCTGGCCAATCCACCACCTCTTATTGTTTATACCGTTAGAAAAAAGAAAAAAAAAATCATCGGCCCATAAAAACGAAAAATCACCATCGGCCCACCAAGCAATTGCCCGATGGCCAGTCCAGCTATGGTCGTGCCATCAGTTAACCCTTCGCGTGCCAGCTGTGGCATGCGTGCCTAGGGTTGCCGACCCCTGGGTTAAATAATAATAACTGAATGCAGAGTAAAGAATTGCCGCTTTTAAAGTATTCCTCAGACTTCAGCAGTTCTGCATTTTTTTTTCTACTGTAGGAGCGGCTGCACTATGAGACACTGAGCCAGCACCTGGGGAAGCTCGGAGAGGATGCTGGGAAGATGGTCCATCGAGTCATTGACCTGACAAGACCAGAAGATTTAGATGGTATGCTCCTCTGTCTCTTACCCCTTTGCTACTCTTTTACCTACATTTCTGACTACTGGCATGCAAAATGGCATGTTTTTTTTGTTGTTTTTTTTAGAAATAGAGTGCGAGTCACATCCTGTTCAGATAAAACTGATACCAGTGACGGTAACTCACATGGTTAAATTTAGAAGAGGCCCTACCTCTGTGGGCCTTCCTACTAAGACTAATACTCAATAAGTCATCTACCAGAAAGCTCACAAATGCAGGTATTCAGAAAATACAAATATTTATTTTGGACGTCAGGACACTACGGTGAACATTCTGCGCACTTGAAAATGTCAAATGTCAATATTACTGCAAGTGTTGGTTAAAGAGGATGAATTGTCTTCATGTTTTTCACTAGTTTTTGTGACCCGGTCCTAGTATGCAAACCAAAAATGGGCAGTAAGTTTTCTGTAGCGAATGGTCACAGAGATAATTATGAATCGGTCACAAGAGCTGATTTTTACATACTATGAATTAAGTGTAGTCATTAAACGCGCTCTTTTAAAGTACTTCCTTGTAATGTAGTCTTTGCGATTTTTTTCAAGCCCACCTGTTTCTCATAAAGCATTTCTGTTTACAGGCACCAAGGAGTGCTCATCGTGGTTTAGTTTAGAGTCAGAGGAGTAAACACAGGAGCTTAAGCACTGAGATAATATCACGAGGAAGCAAACTAATAATGTGCAAAGTTCACGTGTGTTTGTGTGTAGGAATGATATGAAGGACTTTATGTGGAATACTCCACCAAACCTTTGCTACGCTTTCCAAGAAGACAGAAAAGTGCCTCAGTCAAAGAAGCAGGCACCTTGTTATACACTGCATTTGAAGTGTGAAAGTATGAACAGGGAACTCGTTAATGTTGAACATACAGCAAAAGTGATTTCTTTGTTTTTAGGGAGTAACATCGCAGAGGCACGGGTGTTCAGAGAGACACGAGGCAGGAACAACAGCGAGCCCCACATCAAGAGGCCCATGAACGCCTTCATGGTTTGGGCCAAAGATGAGAGGAGGAAGATCCTGCAGACCTTCCCCGACATGCACAACTCCAACATCAGCAAGATCCTTGGTGAGATTTTGCGGGTTTATGTTTGATGAGTGAGAAAGCTAAACCTCAATATTGTGGTGATATGTTGTTCTGGTGTTGTAAGGGCGAGGTACTTTTGCTTTCCTTTAAATTTTGTACAAAAGAATACGCCAGTGTTTGCTTTAATTTTTTATTTTCTTGTTCTAAGTGACTGTAAAGTGACACGGCAGATTTTTTTTAAGGTCAGCTTGTCTGCTCATTAGGTTACCCTACCGCTATATACTGCAGTTCACAGGGTTTCTTACCGTCAAGTGGGTACTATAAGAATGACTAGTGTGTTTTTCAGCCTGGAACACTCCACACACAGAGCTCCACTGTGTCAGCCTGACTAGTGTGATGGATGCATTCAGTTAAAATACCTCCTCAACACAGATATCCATTCACATGATGCTGAGCATAACGGTTGTTCCTGAAATGTTCTTAAGACTTCTACCATACAATGCGGAGTTCAAGTGAGCTTGAGGCTTGCTGAATGCCGTAAATGCTACTTCTGAGCATTGTGAATGAATTGCTTTTTCTAAGGTGGATCTGTGTTATTGACTCAGGTCTCTGAAAGGGGTCCTATAAATGGATGTTTTGTGCTCTTAACATGCATCCTGAATTTAGACGATTAATCTTTTTGCTTTCAAAAGTCCTTTTTTTTTCTTTGTTTTTGTTATTACAGTGGAAACATATTACAGGGGAAAATCATTTGATTAAGTATATTGCTTAATCGCGCTCTCCTGCTGGATTTTTATTAGGGTTCAGTGACAAGACGAGAAGGAAAAGTGGAATTATGAGTGTGTATATGACTGTATGTATACAATGCATCCATCTCTAAAATAGTAACACAGCTGGACTTAAGGGAGTAGGTGGGTGGCAAGTTTAAAAAAAAAAGAAAGAAAAACGTCTCTGTGTTTCCTGTGTCACAAAAGTACAAGAACAGTTTGTGATAAACCTTGATAAACAGAAGAGCAAGGAAGAGTGTGTATAATCAGCTGTCAAAGTGCTTCACAGATGTGCTGTGTTCCCGCAGTAATGGCCCTGTTCACTTGCTCAGAAGGAAAACCGAGGAAAACAAGCCATACACAATGTATCATTCTTCCTGAGCGAAGAGGGAGCAGAGTGTAATCCACTCCTGGTTTTAAATAGCCTTCTAGGCTAAACACTCAATGGAGCCTGCTCACAGGAAGGCATCCAACCTCAGGAAGAAACCAGAATTGTCAAAGCTGTGCTTCTTTTGTGTGACTGAATAATGTAGCTGTGACAATATGTTTGCTTTGCAGGAATTTTATGAAAAACTTTGATTCACCACTTACACTGAAACTATTTTGAAAAAACTCACTGAAACCATGTTAGTCACTCACTAAAATTTGGTAATGTACAGATATTTAAATTCAGTCACCCTCTTAGCTAGTAACACTAAAATATTTAAATATAACCTAAATTAAAGTGTCAATTGCTTTTCAAATTTTTTTTTTTTTTGCTCTAGGCTCTCGCTGGAAAGCCATGACAAACCAGGAAAAGCAGCCATACTATGAGGAGCAGGCCCGCTTAAGCAAGATCCACTTGGAGAAATATCCCAACTACAAGTACAAGCCACGGCCCAAGAGAACCTGCATCATTGATGGCAAGAAGCTACGCATCGGGGAGTACAAGCAGATGATGCGTTCACGACGTCAGGAAATGAGGCAGTTCTTTGTGGGGTGAGTACAAAGCTAAAAAAGTGAGTGATCGCACGAGTTTGAAGAAAAGCTGCAGCGTGTCGGCGAGAGTTACGTGGTTTTAGAACTGAATTTCAAATTAGTTTTTCTTTCATGGAAGGACCTTCAGACGGCAGTCCTGTGTAATTGTGATTTAAATCCCAGAAATACTTAAACATGTCAAAAGTAAACCTTCTCTCACTGAACAGATTTTTTTCTTTCTGAGTGACTGGTAGGAATCGAGGTGGTGAAAAGGTTCTGGCATTGTTGGCGCCCTCAGGGTCATGCAGCATTCAGTGCTGCTCAGAGGAGAGCTGTGTGGGTCACACTTTATTTTATGGAACACTAGTAAGATGTAACAAACCATATTTTGAGAGAAATTTAATAAAACAGCACACAAATGCACTCGTACTCTAATTAAACGATGTGTGAATTATGGCTTGACTAGGAAATGCAATTAGTGTCATTTGATCCAAAATATATTAGACAGCATTATACCAAATTATGTTGAACTTAGATTTTATAACAGTGATAGTATAATTTGACATGACTTTGCTTTATAACAGTGTGATTTGTTGCTTATTTGAAGAAAATTGCCCTGTAAACTGAAGTTAAACCACATAATTTAACATGGTTGTGTTTCTCATAGACTGATCGTTGTTTGAAGCCCTGTGGACTTTGTCGGTGGTACTTCCTCAGTCCTATAATCCCAAATAGGTTAAGCCATGTCATGTCACTATTTAGCTTGGCCTCGTGACCTAATACTGGGCCATTACTAGGACAGGAATGCTGGCATGGTTGCAGGGTTATTTCACACTGTTACATCTTCATTAGAGTGTATATTTTGACTGATTAAAACTGAGAGATTAAAACTTTAAAGAGGTCCATTTGCATCAAGAACCACAAGCCATTGACGATATTAAGCCTTGGATAACAGACAGCCTTTGTGTCTCACTCTAGATGGATTTGAGTCATTTACAATGGACCTGTGGCCTTCGATAAAGTTGTCTCTCAATCCAGCAGACATCTCTCCCCAAATATGTCTAAGTAAAAAGGAAAAAAAAGATAATTTATCATTGTGTAATTTTATCTATCTTCTTTGAGTTTATTTGATTGTATAGAAATATATTAAAACCAACTTTGCATTTCACGAGAGGTCTTTTTTTTCCTCCTTAGTATGTCTCAGTGTGAATAGAAAAGAATTCTTAGCCGCGTCCATTTGTTTAACGTTAGTGGAGTGATCATCAAGGTTTATGGGCCCTTTATGAAAGGTTGGGAACCTCTTGTGGTTCTATCTGCTAAAGCTTTTAAACATTTGCTGAAGAGCTTGATATATTTTTTTCAACTGCAGTCGGTGCAGCAAGGGGAAAAACAGTGGCATTGTCTTAATGGGAACCAGTCATGGATGTGTTTAAAGCCATCACAGTGGCCTATGAGTGAGATGGATTTACCAGAGGCCACAGCTTTGAATAGGAGCGATTTTTAATAGCTTGTCATTTATTAAATTAGGACAATGCTGGGCGCTTGCGGGCAGTGAAATTGGACACAGACAGACACAGTGGAATATGAAATGTAAGCACATGCTTGAGAGGGAATGAGCGCAAGGCACACGTCACAGGATGAATGCCACATTTACTGTGTGTGGTCAAGTACGCTAAGCAGGAAAGCTTAGATTCTCCAGGCCTGGGTTTTCAATTGTTGCTAAATCAAACATTTACAGGAGCCAGTACACAACTAGTTTCTGGCACATTCCAGATTGCTAAACCAGTGTTATTTTAAAATGCTTAATTTGAAAATGAGTCTGTCAGAGCACACGGCAGTAATTGTTTCAGGAGACAGAGGAGAGAAAACTGTTAGGTGAAAAAGGTGACAGTAATTTTCCCACTTTATGCGGTTCATTTGAGGAGCCTGAGGGGCCTGTTTGAATGATGTGCATTTACCCCCATTCCATCTACAATGCTAATGCTGCTGTGATATGGCAGGTAGAGCTCTATGTTAGGACATGCTCAGCCAGATGAAAAGCGTTGTGGTTGAACTTAAATGGCTTAAGAATTCATGTTTTGTTCAAAGATGTTGTTCAAAGGCTAACGAATCAGTGTCTGATCTGTCTAGCTTGTACCAAAACACAACTGTGCAAAGGTCTTGAGCCATCCCCTGTTTCTTTATACTTTGCAGGGAAAATGGAGAAATAGGTTCAGAAATATATTCGTATGAGCAAACATGCATGCATACAGATGAGCCTTTGTCTAAAATGCTTAACAGATATATCTCCCAAGTTCTGTGTCAGGTCTTTGGCTGATTTTTTCCCCTATTTCTTAAATCTTTCAGACTTGCAGATACTGCCCATCTGCTGCCTGTTTTTTGTTCTCCACTTGTCCATTTTATTTTTAAAGAGCACACAGCATACTGTGGAGTATATCGTTACTTTGGGAATCACCTTATTGGTACAAAAATACTATTTTATGCCAGTCTAACAAATTGTGTGTTTTTAAAAGCTGGTTCTTTCCTAAGTTTTTGTTCTGAACACTGAGTTAGGTCAGTTTTTATTGGTTTAAGGATTCATTGCCATATTTGGCCTCCCAGAAGAATACAAATGGATCTCTATCAGTCAGCTAGAAGTTTTATCGTTTACAAGTAGTCCTTCTTGTGATGTTCAGCGGCTCTGGGACTTAGTGTCTTTTCTTTAACTTTAAAGGACCAATCATTCATTACGAAGTGACAATCATTTCTAACATTCTTCAACGTTGTAATTTTTGGATCATGCTTGTTGAGACTTAAATGAATAAATAAAAAAAAATGTTTTTGAACTAATCTCCCCTTCAAGGTCATCTCCTTGTGCACTTTTTGACTGCTTCCAGCATTGCTGCTAGACTTAAATCACACTGTGAAAGTTACAAAGCTTTTCAATCACGCATCGTATTTTATGTTGTGAAAATAATATAATTCTTCCTTATCTTCTTTCCTTTATACTCAGGCCTCAGCCACCCATTTCTCTGGGCAACAGTCCTGGAAGTGTAGGAGTTTACCCAGGTGCCATAAGTATGGCAACAGCAGCTACACCATCCCCACATCTGACCTCAGACTGCTCCAGCAACTCGGCCAGTCCTGATCCTGCCATCCCCGTCATTCAGAGCACGTACGGTGTGAAGTCTGAGCCTGGCAGTGGAGGAGGCAGCAATGGCAGTGTGATCGGAGCCTTGGATCTGCCCAGCGACCCCAATAATGGAGACAATGACATGGACATGTATGAGGACTTTGAGGATGAGCCCAAGTCAGACTATAGCAGCGACCACGAGACACATGAGGCTGTCAGTGCCAACTGAGTAAGCTCCGGGTGTCAGATGTAAAAAAGAAAAAAAGAGAACAACTCCCATTATAGTCAGAGACATTTCTTAAAAAGACATTTTATTACTGAGACCTTCAGTTTAACTTTTCAGGACATGTTGCGTCATGCACTGAGCATGCCCCAACAGGATTTCAAATCAGCTCAGACATGCTCAGAAAGTTCTGGGATAGTATCTTTGATGGACGCCCATTTGAAGAAATGGAAAAACGAAGGAATAGGAAAAACGTGACCCAAGAATACAGTCTGATCAATCTTCAGATGTCCAGCTGACAATGAACTTCAGTTTCCTCTACTTTGACAATCTTAACAGGAGCGAGAAAAAAAAAGAGTTAGACAACAGAGAATGAGAGAGAATGGGACAAAGAACAAATGAGCGACGAACACATTGCTGTGTAGTTTGTAAAAGGGCATGCATGGATTTCGAAGAATTAGGAATCGGTCTTCAACAGCTATTTGGTCTTAAATGTTTAAGGAGTGATTTAGTTTTCATTGTTATGTATTTACTTTTTGTCTTTTTTTTCCTTTTTGCTTTTTTGTTCTATAGACTTTTTTTCTGACAGGTCACTGCCTGTACAAACTCTAGACTGTCGGAACTTGAAATTTGGAAAGTTTTTAATATAAATCCTAGCTCTTGTAACCTTATAGTCTTACTTTTGTTTCTTACGATTTCTTTGCTACACACATTTCTTTCTGACAAACTGCTTACCTTACATTACTGTTTCTTTTTTTAAATATCCCAGCTCAGGTATGATGTGCCAGCTTGTGAATGTGTTATTTGTTTTGTTTGTTTTCATACAAAAAGAGTGGTAGGACTTTTCAGACTGTCAATGAAATAAAGGGAGCAAATTCCCTTACATTATTATTATTATTATTATTATTATTATTATTATTATTATTATTATTATTAAATAAGTAAGTAAGTACCCATAAATTGTACAGATTTTCTTCAAATGTGCCAAACATTCACATTCACTTGGGATGTTGTAGTCTTAATTTCCAATGCTGCAAAAGTCTTATACAATCATTTTTTTCTATTTGATGAAGTGGGTTCCTACTCATCAACTGCTGGCTCCCCTCCTGGCCCAAACACAAACAGTGCTCAGGGAGGTTATTTTTTCATCACACTTGCTTAGTCACACACACACAGAATGTCGTTCTCTGGCAGACCCTAAGGCTCTGAGACGTAGTTAGAAGAGCAGCATCGAAGGCGCCTATTCCTTTATTCCACTGCACTAGTGCTTCCATAAACCACACTGCCCAATGTTCTTTGAGGCCAAATGCATTAAGTGCAGTGCAGTGCAGTATTAGAAATGTTTCTGTCCCTTTAAATCAGGCTAAAGGTAAAGGTAGCCTTTAGCTTAATTTCACTTTAGGAATCCCCCTAGTCTTAAAAGCGTACCTTTGAAGATGAAGGTGCACCCCTGGATGACCCTACTGTAGGATAAGAAATTGTAATATCATAAATCCCTTCACTGTATTGTGTTTACCATTGGTACAAAAATGTAACAAATATTAATTCTTTTATTAGCTTGTTAATTTTTAAATGTCTTCTTATGTTGGAAATATATGCCAAACTTGTGTTTTAAAAAATTATTTATATAGTTACAAAAAAAATGGGTTTAACAGGTCCGCTGTTTCAAAAGGGTACCTTTTTTTCTACACTGCATTTGTATTTTGAACATGAGCAAATTATTAAGAAAACATTAGCGAAGGGGAAAGGTGCTTAACCAGTCTGCCTCTCAGTAACCACCGCCCCAGTCAGAGCACACAAGTTTTTCCACTCATCTGAAGCGAGATGTTTCTCTATTGTCTCGATGCAGCACAGCAGTCAGCAGTCTCTGTTTTACTCAAATGTCTCTGCAGACGAATCTTATTTTTACTCTTTTCAAAGCATTCTCTGAAATTTTTAATGTTTCCATTCTTAAAACGTGTGACCTCGGGTGGTTTCTGGGTGCTCTGTTCAGCTGCTTCAGTCATCTTGATCCCAAATTTCTCTTCACGACCATATCTGGCGGTTTTTACTTGGAAAATGCTTCACAAGCTGGGACTGAACACTGATTTTTGCTTGTGTTACATAAAAAAAAAGCCTCGTGCATAGACATTTCTGTTAGTCTCATACACATCCTAAGCACTGGATATGAATCTGTTTTTTTGTTTGTTTTTGTTTTTTAGTATTGACTAATGTGAAGTTGTTGTTTGATTTTTAAACATGATATATTAGTCAGTTAAAAGTCACATTTTTGAAGCCTGGTACATGCGAGGTACCAGTAAATTGCCATTTCTTTGGAAGCATTTCATTTATTTAAGCAGATCTTGTTGCCGCAGCTCTAGTATCACCTGAAGGGGTCTCATCGCCTCTGATCTCTTTGGAAAGGTAACCTCATGCTCTTGTCAGTTGTGACCCGCAGAGGAAGAACATAGCATTTCCTGGTCACACACATTTTTTTTTTTTTTGTGATGAGTATTGTATTTGAAATCCAATTGTGCGTTTTAACATTTCATTGTATTTATTAGCCAGCTTTGGCTCTAAAAAGTGTCAGTACAACTTGGTGAGAAAGACAATCAAAAAATATATATAAATAAAAAAAAGTAAAGACTTGAGATTTTTGCTTTTATTTTTTTCATGTATTTAATTTTGGGGGGAAAAAATATTTTGAATGCTTTGTAAAATTGTTCATTTGCAGAAAAACCCCACCAACATATTGTGTTCTGTGTATGAAAGTGATGCGCAAACCTTACAGGTAGTGCTGCATGAATTTTTATTTCCATTGCTCTAAATAGTACCCTTACTTTCCAGGGATCTAATAATTTCCAACACAAGGCTGTCTGTTTCCAAAGTTGAGCTATTCCACTCGCTCTTTATATTTTGGTGGCCCATTACGGTAAATGTGGCCTATTGTTCCATTGTGCGTGCGTGCGTGTGTGAGGTAACGCCACACATTCTGACTGTGCTGTGGTGTATACGCCACGGCGCCGGTGCTCGCTACAGCCAATCCCAGCATTTCAGAGAGAGAAACAGAGAGCTTAGCCATATGCAGCCACATCATAAATCTAATTGTAATTCCCAAATCAACTGTAGCGTCACCCAGCGAGGGGCGCCGGCAAGTTTGTCACACACTCCTTTGTGAGCATGTGTGTGTGTGCTATGCTATAGCGTTTAGTTGGGAGGGGTGTTTGAAATCATACTTGAACTGTTGCCATGCTAATCTTTTTAAACAAGTCATCATAACTTACATTTCCTTTTTCCTTTCTTCAAGATGAATATTTAGTTGTTTTCAAGTTGACAGGGTTTTTTTTTTTTTTGGCGTATGTGCACAGTTGGTGTGAGCATAAGCGAAGCTTTCAGCACCTCAACAAAGGTTAGTGTAGCTTGTTACAGCACAGTTATAATTTCAAGTACATGCCTGCAGTAATGTATACAAACTTATTTATCCCTTAACATTTCATCCCTGAAGGAAAATGATGTAATCCTCTGTTTCCATTAACTTTTCCCAGTTATTGTAGCTACTGGTAGCTAAATGCACAACTAGCAACAGTGGGTTGCAGTGATATATTTTTTATGGTCATTTGCACAAACTGTGTCATCCATAACAGGATCAGTTGTACTATATCAATCAAAGAACTTTATGGACATAACCAAAAAGGACTTGTAAAAACAAGCTACACACCAAAAGAAAACTAAATGTTTTGCAGTAAAGCTCTACACCTTGGCTAATAACCTTGGCAACCCTTTCTTTCATATAAGGTAGAAATGTACTTATTAGTAAACTTAAAGTGTGTGATTATATAGACTTTGAATTTACCTTTCTTTTCTCATAGGTTTCGTGTGTGGGGGATGATGAGACATATTGAGATGCTTTCTTCATGGAAACCTGGTCTTTGTTGGGCCCTCTAGGCAAATTCACTTTTTGATTTTTAAAAACCGTCTTGAAGACTAGAAAGAACTACATCCTTTCTTTTTCCCCCCTCCCCACCAATTGGGCATTTAGATCAAGAGAATTATAAATTGTTATTACAAAGGAGGAGCCCCCTTCAGACGTGTTGGAGAGGCTCTTTCAATGAGGCATCAAAGCCACCCTGTTTATGATCATTGAGGCTCCACTACTCATTAAAGCACACAGAATGGTCACGGTGCTGCAGCACACTACATCCTCTTTGAGCTTATGATGCTTAATCATTGAAATGCTTTTGATTTAAAGGAGACTAATTGACCCTTTCACTTCTGTCGAGTTGATCATGTTTCACAACGGGTGCCATTTGTGTGATGTATCAGGTAAAAAGTCGTCTAGAAGTCTACATATGATTTAGATGTTTTTTCCTAACTGTTCTTTTAACTACATTCTGAAATTAGGCAGCAGCGTTTTCCCTGCAAACACTTTCCCCATGGACTACAAACATTTGTAGCAAGTCAGTATATTTCCACTGCACTTTTTGGCAAAAAGAGGACGCCCCCCAAGAAAAATTCCTTGTCAGGGGGAAAGTTGTTTTGTCTGAAAGTTCAGGTGCACTTGGGTTTGGTTTGCAGCCATGAACATTTCCGAGTTGAGTATTTTATCTCTCTCATGTTATTTCTCAGCTGTAGCTTGTAAAAACTGTTAAGTGTTTAGATTGAAGAAGCTCCTTTCTTTAACTAACTCAAGAATAGCATGAAAAAACAGTAAATTACAATCAACAGCAGCACAGTTTGAATCTTCTCCATGCTCACTGTTTTTGTGATATTGCCTGGCTTTTGATGTCCTGCATTTCGCCACCTAATGCAGCGCAGTGGTGTAGTTAGTTGTATGGTCACGTGAATATGATATCTAAAACAAGCCTTTGCTTTTACATATAGCAGAGGTTTTATTTTCCCAACTGAAAAACAAAACAAAACAAAAAAAAAACAGTATAAAGGGTTTTTTTAGGTTTTTTTTTTTTTTTTTTAATCTCTTAATAAAGTTAAATATTTCTGGGTATTTGGGGCAGAAACATGGCTTTCCGCCCCTAAATTTGACACAAATGAAAGTTTATAGTCTGTATATGTTTGCACTTTACTGTTACATTTACATTTTTTTCACATGCACAAAACACACAAACTCCACACTTTATCAGACATCTGCTGTCTTGTAGGTCTTGATGGAAAACCACAGACTGTATAAAGAAGATGGTCATACCCTTCATGAGATAATCAGTGGGTCTCTTTTTGAAGCTTATCATGGGTGAGCTATGGTTCTTCACTGAGAAACTGAGGTAGTTACTAATGAAACCCAATGCCCTGTGTTATACTTCTTTTGGATCCTAATTGGGGCCCTAATATACAAATGGACACAAGGCAGTATTTAACAACACTTCAAATGAGCAATTGAGCTGATAAACTAACAGGGAAAGTGGAGGTCATAGATGAAGGAGCAATATGATTTTCATATTTTTCTCACATAACTCTTTAAAACATAACTTTTTGTGAACAAGGGAGCTGCAACCTATTTGATTCAATTTTAAATAATGAGGGTTTCTAAACGCTAAGAGACATCTTTTCGAGTTAGCCTGTTAGCATACTGTTTGCAAACTGGTAGAAAAAAATAAAAGAACAGCTGGGGTTGATGGAAATGCCTTTAGTTTTGAACTTGCTATACTGAATAGTTGGTGATGTGGCTCATGTGTTTTGAAAAAAAAAAACAGGAGAAAGTTTGACTTCCTTTGTGAATTTAGAAATGGAACTGAGAAAGTGACAGCACTCTATATAATATAGGAACAAAAAGCATGCGTTGTGCATTGTATGTAACATGTATAGCAAGTGAATTTATAGTAAAACCTTCCCTTGAGCATATTGTTGCTAATGTAAGTTGATTACAATTGCAAACTGGGTACTTATTAGAATTCCAAGGGTCAACAGCCTTGTGAGTCCTTTAACAATAACTAAAAAGCTAAATGCAATGTCTGAATAAAAGAAAATCATACAAAAAAAACCCTTTGAAAGGAATTGCTTTCACAGTTTTTTTTTCCTGGTTTCTATGTCTTTGAAACATTGCATAAAGGCATATACTTCTTTTTTAATGCAATTAAAAGTGAAAGAAAAAATCTACAGCACTTTTTCAGGAAAATAGGCAATGGACAAAAGGCCAATTTTTTTCTTTTTGATCCAAAGTCCTTGGGTCTTTTTAAGTGCATTAGTCCGCTAATTAAATATTATATGTTTAACGAAAAATGCCAGCATGAAAGCAGCTGGATTGTTTGACTCAAAGACACGGCTGCAGCCTTGATGAGCGGAACTGTGCACGACCATGAGGAGGTAAAGAACTCCATTGTAGCTAGTCCTCCCCTCATTTGACCCACCATAATCCTTTCTACTGATTTTACAATCACATTCCCTTTTGTGCTCCCTTCACAGATAAAGACAGTAGAAGCAGTTATAGAGTGGAAGGACTCATTGACATTTCTGAGCACGTCACATGTACTTTGTAAAGACCGATGTGTTTGATTGTGAGTACACACAAACATATCATTTACCAATCAAAACTGTTTGAAGGACAAGTTACCTACCATTTATCCTACAAGGAACCAACATTGGAAAAGGAAAGTCTTATGGATAAAATCTCTCACTTAACATAACATTTCCAGTTATTGTAGTCATATTTTAATCTCTTCCATTGTAGATTCCATATTTGCCTCCTGCTTTTGATTTTCTCACTCAATCTCAAGAGTTTTGACCCCTCAACCTTTTTTTGTTCTCTGCTGCAAAGCTTTTCATCTCAAGCGTTTATATGCGTATACTGGCCAATGCCTTTTGCGTTATACCATTTAGGCCCAATGCCATCATTCAATACCACTGCAGGACGTACTCTTCTTTTTATGTAATAATGCACATTACAAGGGTGTGGAAGCTGGGGTGGTGTGCAGACCAACTTTAATACAGGAGTTTGGTATCACTTAGCTACAAAGTTTCACGATTTTATCAATCATATTGTGATGTCTTTCTCAAACCTTCTGTGTCTGGAGAGAATACATACAGCAGGTATCAGAGTAGCTTCATCTGTTTCTACACTGCTTACAGGTCACTCACTTTTTGGGTACCTTGAAACTAAATAACATGTAAGACCACAGAGGCAAAGCATAAAAACCAGCCTTGACTTACCTAAGCCTAACCATTCCCTAATGATATTTTATGTGCCATAACTTCAAGCTATCTCTACCCTCAAGTTATTCCGCAGATGCTGTTACAGAATCCAAGCAATGACATTACAAATGTTAGAAAACAAAATAGTCTGAGGTTCTGGTGAATCATCCAAATGCAGACATTCTTCTCTAGAGTTGCCTTTAAGTGCTTAGAAAAATTGATAATTCCATGACATCTAAGCTGCTCCATCCACTGAAGATACAGTGATAGGATCAAAAACTTCAGAACAGCCATTAAATGGAGTTTGTGGTGAAACTGTTTTGACAATTCTGGAAATACTGTTTTGACAATTGTGAAAATACTGTGGCAGTGGGAGATATATCACAAGGCCATAAGCACTTGGTGAACATTTGAGAAAAATAAAATGTGGTTTTGGTAGAATACTGAAAAAGTATTTGCTGATTTTAAGAATCAGACAGTTGTACTAATGAGCTATGGAGCCTCTGCCATCCACCCTGCCTTAGCCTAAACAAGTATTCACAACAGAATTACATCACTCTGCTCAGTTTTGCTGTTGTTACTCAACAAAGGTAATGTGTTACACATAACCAATTACTTTTCTTAAAAGTAATCAGTATGTTATTTCATTTCACAGAATGACTTTAACGTCCTAGGGTTTTTTTTTGCTACTTTTGTATTAGCATGCTGTCTGTGCAGAAGGCTACAAAGAGCTGAAGTTGTCTTATTAGCATGTAACTATTTTTGTTCTTGCGAGTTCTTGCACGCTCTACTTATCTCACTAAACCAATATTTTTAGTAGTGAGGACAAATCCGCTGCTTTATGCTGCACATAAGAAAGAGTTGCATCTTCCTGATATTGGCCAGAGTTATTGTTTTAATGGCCGTTACTCAGTTTTCTACTACAATTAAACTAGAACTGAAGTTCATGTGATCATATCCATATGATACAACACTGAATTACATCACCTATATGAACAATCAGTGTAGCACTTTTGATCAATACCAGATTCTTTTAAACAGTGAAATAAAGAAAGCTTTAATTTGAAAAGCTCTTACAGTTACAAAGTTGAATCTGGATCACACTGCTCATTTCTGTCTCTTTATATCATTCTGTTCTGTTATTTATATACTTTGGAAGCATAAAAATGTGAGCGATCTGCCTCATAATTACAGTTTAAGTGCACTTAAATGCGTGACAGGATGTATTTTTACAATAATATGTCCTCAGCTAGTAGCTTTAGTGTACTTGTTAACACCTCTTATTTATTTTCAAATATATTGTTGTAGGGTCTATACTTTACAACATAAAGCACCTTGAGGCGAGTGTTGTTCTGATTTGGAGCTATATAAGTGCATTTGAATTGAGCCGAAAAGCAAACAGCAAAGTATTGCAATCAAATTCTCTGGTGTTGGTCAATCATAATCATTTCATTGTTTATGTATATGCATAACACATGACATTTAAATCTAAGTAAAAGGGTGAATGGTTAGTTATTCCTACAAATCTCTATGACAAAAAAAGCAATAATTACAGCTGTGCCTGTTATGCTATGACAATTTTAAATAGCTTATTTACAGATTTGCCCTAGTGTGTGCTCCCTTAATCTGCTTTGTGTTTAGTAAACCATTATACATTGTTTTTAACATCCTGTGAGACATATTCAAGGAGATTACACCAAGATCATACAATGTTTGTGGGCCTAAATTTTGATGAATAATTTTAAAAAACAGATCACTACTAGGAGTTAAAGTACATTTTTACCTTATAAAATGAACAGAGTAAGTAAAATCCACTTGTTAAAGCACTGATATCAGTCAGCATTGCATTTTGGTTCATGCACATACTGTGTAACTCCTGATTCGGTTTCGCCTGTCTTCACACAGTGACAGCTTCAAAAATGTTGGTCAACACAAAAGATTTTCTCTTAAATTTTCATTTTATGGCAACATTAACGAACACCCTGTAAGTCACACATGATATTTTTACAGCAAGTCATTCTGAAAGAGAAACATTAAAATAATGCCCTTGGTACAGTAAATAAGTTGAAATGAAAGCTTGTTTTCCACCAGAACTGTGGTACACACTGAATAAGCCTGCACATAACCCTCTTATGTGTTTTATGATCAAGCTCAATTTTTGTGGCTTTATGTGACTCGGCTGAATGTGGGAACAATTAATTCATTTCTGGCATGAGCCTCTTCTCAATTTGCCAAATAAGCTTATCGGCATACTGACTGTGGTAAAACAAATATTTTAAAAATCACAGTGATAGCAAAACATATTAACTCACACTATACAGCCTGAAATAACAAACAATGGGGAACACTTTTATAAGGCTTTATAAGATTATTCTATGCTTTTCCATTTCCACCATCTGACATATGGACCACATCACTGGTTGACACAAGAAAATTAACTTTTCTGCAAAAGTAGCGGGATTAATTACTTCACTGCCAGTCCAAAGTATTCCTCTTTCTTCTCAAAATAGAAGTTCAGTCGTGCAGTGGCATATCTGATAAAACAGCAGGAGACAGAAAACACATGATTAGATAAGAGAAAAAAATCTTACACAGCATACAAAAACTAAATGGGCCTTAAAGACTATACAGTTGTACATTGATCTGTTGACTGGAAAGTCACATTGCCTAAGGGTAGCATGTGTCAACATTAGATCAAATGTGCTCAGGCAAGTATGTCATTTAACTAAGACTGTCTTGTCCATTTCTATATATGACGAGTCAAACATATTTGACTCATGGCAAATTTTGTCTTAAGATCACTCTTTACCGTAGCTGTACGTTTTACTTAAGTAACTTATGAAGCGGTGTTTCACAAAAAATAAATCTAAATCTAGTCTCACCACTTATAATGGTTTACATGATAAGAAAAATGTACCCATTTGTACAGTGCTTTAATATTACACACAGTACTTTCCAATTACAGACACACCCATGAAACATCAGGGACAATTTGGAATTCATATTGACAAACTGGGAGTGAAAAGACTCGTCGTACTATTGACAATACCCATCATGGCACAATGGAAACCTTGTGTATACCTGTGAGCCACTGGCTTTGACAGAAAAACAGCATCTAAAAGGTTTCTGAAAGGCTACAATTCCACAATTCAATTCAGCAACACAGAGTTTTATTTGACCCTACTTGCCTGTAGTAAGCATATAATATTCATAATATTATTAACATTCTTTGGTTGAAGCCTCTTTGACATATTGGCAACTTGCAAACTGTTTAATCACTTGAAACATACTTGTAATGTCAACATATTCTAGGTCTTTTCAGTCTCAGTCTTTATATGAGAATAATAGAAATTAGTACCTAAAATTATTATTCAAGATGCATTGTATATGTCCAGAGGTGGCAAAACTACAGACATTTTCCACTTAATTACAGACAATTAGAATTATATAAATGTATTATATAATTATTACATTTATATAATATATTAAATATAATATTCTAATACAGATTATAATAAGTAATATTATATACTAAATATAATTATAGATTCTTTTTAGAAAATAATCTGGTAAAAGCTGAATAACTGATTCAACTTCTTACTCAACTGAAAAAGTACAGTCCATGAAATGTGCTCCAAACATGACAATACAAACAGTATTTACAAGCCTTTGCTAAATACTTTGCATTTAAGTCTTTTTGAGTTTGATGCTACAAGCTTGGCAGAACCTCTGAAACTCCATCAGGTTGAATGGGTTTGCATCAGTGAACACCCATTTTCATATTTTTTTCAGCATTGGGTTCAAGTCTGGGCTCTGGCTAGGTAACTCAAGGGCATTCGCTGAGTGGTCCTGAGGCCACACACTTGTTATCATGGCAGCGTGTTTAGGGTCATTGTCCTGTTGGAAGATAAACTTTCACCCCTGCCACAGGTCTAGAGCACTGTGGACCAGGTCATCATCAAATGCTATATATTTATCTTTCCCTTGACCCTGACTAGACAGTGTCCTTGTTGGCATTCAGGACAAAGAGTTCAATATTTGTTTCATGATCTGAGAATCTGTTAGGTGCCTTTTAACAAACTGTATGCAGGCTGTCATGTTCCTTTTACTGAGGAGTGGCTTCTGCCTGGCCACTCTACCATACAGGCCTGATTGGTGGAGCGGTGCTGAAATCATTGTCCTGAATTGGTTTGCACTCTGACATGCACTGTCAGCTTTGAGACCTTACATATACAGGGTGTGCCTTTCCAAATCATGTCCAAACAACTGAATTTACCACAGGTAGACTCAGATCAAGCTGCAAACAGGATACGTACCTGTTTTGTGTGTCATGGCAAAAGTTGTGAATACATGTGCACATATTATATTTTTGTTTTTACTTTTAATTAAATGCAACAATATCAAGTAAACATTTTTCACTTTGTCAGTATGGGATATTGTGTGTAGAATTTTGAGTTGAAAAATGAATTTAATCCATTTTGGAACAAGGCTGTAACAAAATGTGACAAATGTGGATCAGGTGAAGCGCTGTGACTGTTGAATGCGCTGTAAATTCTTATTCTGATGAATATCTCAAACATCTGTTATGTAGAACAGAAAAGAGGAAGTTCTAATTGTGGTTACCTACATTGTAAATGGCAGGTTCTGCCTCTACATTTAAACAGAAAAATGAATATAATCAGGGGTTAAAGTGGGATTCAGCAGGAGTGGGGATCCTGAGATTAGTTGGGCTGAGTGAATCTAGTCAGCATCATCAGACTAAGCTGTCTTTGATATCTGCTACGACTTATGTAACCTAACATTGACCATGAACATGGCAGCCAACTGCATTAGTCCATCTCTTGAGACCTCCCCACAGCACTGCAAACTAACCTGTTTGGCCTGCCTAGCATGTTCACTGAACCTTTGAATAACAGACAGTTATTCAAACATTTTACAATTTGTGTTGTAAAAAGTTTCACAGTGTGAAAAAACATAACTTGAAATCGTGTACAGCTCAGATATCTATTCACAAAATGAAAGTGGACATTATTTGTAGGCTTTAAATTTCCAGTTTATCAGGTTTCACTGACTTAGCTTTAATAGAAATCTGTGTTCTACTCTCTTGTCCTGTCTTTGTCAGTCTTGTCTTTCTCCATCTCTGACTTAACTTCTCACATTCTTTTCTCTCCCAGTGAAATACAGCAGCTGCACCTTTAGCTAGCAGACATGCTCAGTGACAAACTGCATGATATTAGCTCAGCTGAAATTAGCTGACACTTTACTCACTTTATGCTCATTTCTCTTCTATAGTCTAGCTAGAAGCTGATATGTAGTGATCACATCTACATTGAAGATGCTGTTCTGGACCACTGCAGCCCACTTTAACCCCTCTCTTTTGTCCTGCCTACTCCATCATTTGAAAATATATGATTATAAAGTAGAGGTATTTCTGTTAAATTGTAGGGAGTAAAACTCAAAAGTAGGTAAAGTACACATACCTAGAAGTTCTACAGAAGTCCAAAAACAAAGTAGTTGTACTTTGTTGCTTCCCACCTCTGTATATATCTGTGGCCATAATGTATCTTTCACTGTTCGCTACAGGTTGCTCTTTCTGTCTGGTTTATAGGTGGGTACCGTGTTTTTGTTTGTCAATCTTGCATAACAATAGCATCAAGACTCTCAAATGAAGCAATGAGTCTGAAAGCTGTGCCAAACTTCAGCGCATCTCAGAACTTAACGGCAAGAGAAGTGGTTTTGTGTTTGTTCAAACCATATTATTGAACGCCTCAATAAATCTGATGTCTGAGTACGCTGTTGCCCTTGGCCATTATACTATACCCTTTGAAATAAAGTGAAGTTTCAAAAGCACAGAAAATGGAGGCACAGAGAGGAGTTTGTCCTTTAATCAGTGCTTTCACTGAACTCCTCAATGCCAAATCAGTTTTCAAGCTCTTGTGTTGTGAGACAAAACGATAATTTAGTCACATGCCTTTTAGTTATTCTTTCCCACCTGCATCTCTGGATAAAGCTACACTCTAATTATTGTGTCAAAGCCTGGCTTTTTTTGTCTGCTTTTGTTCATCATTTTCTCCTTTCTTTTAGTTTTTGCTTTGCTGAAGGCTGACCTTTAGATTTACCAGTAGATGTTTGATAGAGATAGGTGGTACACTGTGTGTATAACCTTTGCCACTGCAAAAAAAAAAAAAAAAAAAATGAAAAGAAAGAAAAAAGTTAAGAATAAAATTTTGGGGAGTAGAAATCATTAGCGGAGGCCAGCAGACAATTTTCACTTCGCTCGCTGTGGTTTGGCGAGCCTCAACAGGCGTTTTCTCTGGACAGACTTAATTTCAAGCAAGTCATGTGCAACAGTTGATAACTGACACTTCTTTCATTTACTCAGACAGCAGAATGAAGCCTCCCTTATCCTTATTGGTCCAGAAAACTAAAGTGTTTGCTCATCATTTTCATTTTCATATTTTCATAATGACCCACTAGAATCAGATTCTGCTGACTGCTACAATAGCATTTTCTGTATACAGGAGGTGGGGGAGGTAGAGCTGTTGTACAGCTATGAACAAGTTGCTTTCCACACAAATATGGATGCTGTATAAACTGTGAATTGACTTAGAACATGACTTTCATATATTATATGGTGAAATACAGCTAATTTAGAATTAGCAGTTAACATGCTCCCTGTGGGGTGGCACCACTAAACCCTGCTGCCCAGTGTATGTTAATGACTAGATTATGTTTTGGATGCCAGCAAAACAAATGCTGGAACATGCTCAAGTTGTAACGCGGGCATGTTCATCACTACTTTTAGCAAAGCTGTTGGAAACCCACGAGACATGTAGTTTCGATAACCTAATGTTTCCCCCATTCGTACTTGATGTTTCATATGACGCAAAAAGTTTTCAGTGGGTAACAGGTAACTGCACAGCACTCAGACCTCTTTACTACAGAGCCATGCTGTTGTAATTCTTGAATGTGGGTTGACATTGTCTTGCTGAGATAAGCAAGGTTTTATTCGGGGGGGATTCCCATTCATTTCCTATAACAGTCCTGAACTTATTTTTTTGTAAAAAGGATTGGGAAACAAATCCAATCAATGTCGGCCTTGTTTTTTTCTCTGCTATGTCCACTGTATGCACTGCTCTTCTTTGAATGCACTCATTCCACTGCGTGTGCGTAAAGGAAAATTGTGTGAATCTGAAAAATCCGGTGAGTTCAGACATACAGACTGACAGAATACTTAAACACTAATTGCTCTCTTATTGAATCGCTTACCATTCCTATACAAAACATTCCTCGATAAAGAATTCCAGGCAGCAGTTTCTTGTTTTTATCCACACTTATGATTTTTTTCCCCAACAAAATCCAGTAAAGAAAAAGCAACTTAATAAAAACGCAGCGTTATTCTTCAGTTTAGTACAGAGTTTGATAGATTCCTACCAAGTAATGTAAAAAGTCAAAATAGCTTCACTATCAGTTAATTTAACACACACACACCTCAACCCCACCCTGTAGTTTCTTCTATTAATGTAATTGCCTATTATACCCTCCACAGGTAAAATCTATTTGAGGACACCCTCCTCTGGTTCACAGACAATCCCATTTATCCCTATTTTTATTAAGGGTGACACCTAAGACTAGCATACTTAATGTTTATCTTCATCAGAAATGAATGGAGGCTTTTTTATATTTAGCAAGAGTAGGGGAAAATGATCTCCTGCCAATGCAGGTATTCCATTTCACAATGTGCTTTTGTGCACAATTCCCTCAATTTTGTAGTCAAGCTATTCCAAACAGTGGGCCTCCTCCTTGTTCATTTCCTTATAATAATGTCTTTGTCAAATAACAGCTCGCCTTGCCAGCACGTCCACAAATCTAGACCGCTGACTTGCAGACACTTTCAACACATGAATAAAATCATATAAGAAAAGTAAATATGGATGGTAAAAGGAGGGCGGGTTTGCGTTCCCCTTGTGGCTCCTTATTGTCACATCTACATCTGGCTCTGGTTAGAGCACAAGGCCTGGGTGACGCCTGTCACTCGTTGGGAAGTTATTGGAGATTTGGCTCAGGGGGATAGCAGTGGGAGAAATTACACACACACATACACACAACACAGACAAGTATGCACACCCATGCAACAACTCAAGGTTTAAATAGTTTCTTATCTTTTTCTTCTTGAAGAGCAAAACTCTTTTGCACGTATTGTACAAAAATTGCACAATTACTGAGGTTGTCTGTTATATGTATGTCTGCACTAAGCCAAAGGTTACTTATGTCTGAATGTAATAATGTTGTCACTTTAACAGATGGATGAAGCCAGCAATGTTATGTATCTCTTGCCTGAAAGGGAGGCTTAAGTGTATGAATGTGTCTTGCATGACAGGGATGGGCGTGGGGCAGAGGTTAGCTAGGTAGTAGCCTCCCGCTTTTAAACATTAGACTTGGTTCTCCGTTGTTGTTGTTGCTCTCAGAGCTCATTTCAGTTTAACCCTCCAGTTAAAGAAAGGTAACCCAACCCTCACCATCCACTTTAGGACAACCTCAGCCGGTAGCTTAAAGGAGTAGACGTTCAGCAGGCACATGTGGCCCAGCCTGGGATGAGAGATGTATATGTAAGGCAGGAACGACGGCACTGGAACAATAGTGCCTCTGTGCCTCAGCACCCCTCTGGATCACATTTCCTCCAAGGTCCAGATTGAAATGAGGTGGGGGCCCTGTCGCTGATCTTGCAAGCGAGTAGAAAAAGCCACACAGAGGGGAGGGTGCCGTGTGTCAATAGTGATTAGGATCATGATCACAACTGTTGTGGGTGTGGGGCACACAGAAAAAGGAGAAAGGCAGAAAAAAAGTGGGGGGTTGAGGGAAACATTTTGCCCTGCTGAACTGTCTGAGTGCTGCTGCTGGTGAGGAATGTCTCCTGGACTTGTTTAAGATAACTAGTCCTCAATGGTGATCACTGTTAAAAATAAAAGACGTTAGTTTTGATCTCCTTTGAAAGTCTTTGTGAAAACTGAGGCTTTCATCTTATGATGTTGCGGTTTATCAGTGAAGAAAAGCAGAGAATTTCATGTGTAAATATTTTGTCTGTGACATGAAGAGTAGAAGAAGTGTGTTTGTCCCGCCTGTTTTTTATGCCAGATTTTAAATACACAAAGACTTGAAGCATTGGGGGGGAGAATGAAATATTTCTATATTCTAGGCTTAGGTTTCTAAACCGTTTTTTTTTTGGGTTTTTTTGCAATTTCTCTGCCAACAAATTCTTTGTCATTCCTTTCTAATGAAGATCCTGCTTGTCTAAACATTGCACTAATATACCGAGAGCCTAAATTCAATGTCCTATAAATATTTTTCTTTTTCAGAGTATTTCAAGTGATGGATGATGACATTAAGTGTTGAAAAAAACTGCAGTGAAGTAATAATTCTTATTTGCGGTTACATGGGTTCCTTTATTAAACATTTACTGAGAGTGTTTTAATGTGAAGGTGTCACTTAACATAATTGGAACATCAATTTAAATACTAATGAACTCAACATGTTTTTGATGGATGGGACATCTCACCCAGGACATTTTAGGAAACTTGAGCATTGTTTATGCAGAGTGATACTTTGAGTTGTGGGAGTTTTAAATGTCTTTGTCAGACGTTGGACAAACCTTTGGAAGTCAAAGTCAATTGAGGAGAAACGTGATTGCAGGATGGCCCAAAGACCCCAGAGGAAGTTGGATGCCTGGTGGAAGTAAAAAAAAAAAAAAAAATTAAAGTTTCAAAAAGCGTAACACTGGTTCATATTTGTGTCTGAGCTGATTTGGAGCTACTTTTCAGGTATTTTACAAAACTGTAGAATTTAAATTGATTTTGCAGGGAGCTAGTTTATAAGAAATAAAGATTGAATATTGAAAAAAGAAGAACATTACAATATCATAGGAAAATGGAAAAATAACTGAAGGATTGTACTGTTTAACAAAATACAGTTATCTGTTGTACTGCCTACCTGTGGTATTAAAGCTCACACGGTCAGTACAATATTGGACTCTGTCATCAAAGGAATGACAACATGACAGCATATGCGACCACAATGAGATTCTCAAACGCCCTTTTGAAACAACAAAGTTTCAAAAGCATAATTCTTTGCCTCCTACACAGAGGCCACAGTGAGGTCAAATGTTATGCCTTGCTCAGGAACACTTCAGTAGGGAAAATGTGTGCTCGCTGAGACAATGAACCAAAGGAATCTCTTTGAATGACAGGCTCATTAAGAACACACAGCCAGTCCCAGGAGAAGTGTAAAACTGTGCATTGTGTTTGCAGTGCAGAATCGCAGGTGCTGTATTTTTATGCTCTTGCAACATTCCCCTTTGTCATAGCGCACAACTGTGAAAACACACTTCAGTGACCTCCAGTTGTCATGTTGTAACTGCTCCCAGAACTGCTGCTGCTGCTCCCGCTGCATGCCAGTTGCGCGCTGCTTAGTCAGAATGACAAACCTCTGTATTGAATGGTTCCCTCCTTAATGGTTTTGCTCACTTAGTCTTGCAGACTTCCATACCTCCATAAATTTCTGTTGTTCTCCACCCTTATTGTAAATCTTCATGGTAAGGCCACTAATAGCAAGTCTTAATAAGATCCAGAAGGGCCTCTGTTCTGTGGCCCAGTGATATAATCACATTTTTATTTGATAATCAAATAAAGGGTGGAATGAAGTACTTGAAGAGCAATGTGCGGTTTCCCTTGGCTTTTCTCCTTCGCCCTGGCAGATTTTCATCTCTAATCTCTGTCCTTAGTTGGAGATGGAGATTGAGCGTGTTTCCATTATGATTAATAACTGCTCTCCATTAAGAAAGCATTAATCTAACACTAAGCAGAGACTATCGGTGACAGGGAGCCATTGAGAAAAACGGAGATGATAAATGTGTGGGAAGAGTGACATCATCAAGCCACAGGCTACAGCTTCAACATCATGGGGGATCCCTGCGGAGGAGAGGACGAATTGTAAGGACCCCACTGTGTCTTGGCACAGTTTGCCAAGGATTAAGATGGGAAGGAGGCAGCTCCACGCCGCAGAGCTCTGGCAACTGGCCAGGCCTCCCCGATGCCACACAGTGCAGGATGGCTTCCCTCAATTCCTACAGTGTCACTTTTTGTCTATATTATAAACTACGGAGCATGGTATTATTTTAACATACTTTTATTTCACAAATTTACCAAGTGATACTAAGGAGATACAAACTGATAAACTTGTACTTAATTGATTTCATTAAAAGCAGATGTAATCAATTTATTTAATCGTGATGTGGGTATTTGTAAATATTTTTAAGCAGAAACATATCAGTATTCTGCCCTGTATGCTTCATTTTGACACACAGCTTGTCAAAGCGAGTTGAGCTGGAAACTTGGCTTGTTAAGCGTCAGTGATCAATTTCTCCTACTACCCTCAAGAGTCTGCCTCGGTTTGTTGCAGAAAATCTGATTTCAATCAACGTGATATTATCACTTCTATCACTCAGTTTCAGGCTATATTCTACCCCCTACACACACACACACACACACACACACACACACACACACACACACACACACACACACACACACACACACGCATTTCCCTTTCGGTTTTTTTGGCTGAAGCACAAGTTATTTTAAAAAGTAATATGACTTCTCATCAATTCTGTGCTATTTCAAGAGACATTTACACCACCCCAAAATTGGTTGGACAATTCTGCATATTGTGTTGAGCTATGAAAGCACTTTTAGACAGATAGTCCAGCACCACTTGAGCCACCAAAGAATGAAAATTGTGGTCATAAGAAAAATAATTTTGGCTGCTGTGTTTCATTTTTCCCTGCGGTAGTTTCTAATCAACTCAGATGGAGTCCATCAAAGTTTGAACAGTGGTGGGTCAGCTGTGGATGGTTTGGTTTTCTTTGGGTTGGGGGGGGGGCGCGCTGGAAAAGTAAATTGTTAAAATATGATGGTGAGGTGTTGCCACCCCGCCATTCCAGAGCTCTGCACACATATGGATGTTGTTGAAATGCATACACTAATCTCATAATATTGAGATATTCGAGTCCCTCCAAGAGCAAAACCTAAGAAAAGGAAATAACTGTCGAGAGATTTGTCACTTTCCAAAGTCTTTCCAAAGAGCTGAGGCACTACATAATGATATATTTCAACATTTCAACAAAGTCAGTGGGAGCAGACACTTACAAGAGAGAATTTGCAGACTTGAATGTAGAGCTGCGTAACTTCTGCCTCCGTGACTGTGACCTCACGTCCTGTGCTGTGCTTGTAACTCTCCAGATAGGCCGTCAGCCAGTCCCTCTGCAGCTCCCAGCTCGGGTAGAGGTTGTAGTTAACATCATTCACACCTGAAATGCGACACATATACGTGCACATTAGTGGAACTACCGTCGGTGCTAAAATTCAACACAATGCCTAAAATAACTGTTTGTTTTGAAGACGTGCCAGTGAACTATATCTACTCTGAGTGGAGCAACAGCTCTTTGGTCAACACTTGTCAGATCCACTCAGTGAGTGAGAAATGTTTGCTCCAAATGGACAAGTTATAAGAAAGCAGCATGGAAACTGGGTGACAACATGCTGACAACAATATGTTAAAATTTAGTGAATAACATGTTATCCACTAAATTTCAGAGAAAGTATTGTGCTTTTTGCTGCACTGCATTTATTTGACAAGTCTACCTTATATTTAAAAAATAAAGTTTTGTGAAATATAAAAATATAAAAGGTAACATAAAATGCAGTGAAGTGTAAATAAGCACCCTGGCAATTAGACACATCTGTTGACTTCTGCATACATCAGCAATAGTATAACATCTGGGTTACATTGTACAGATAATAGTGAAACGCTTTATTTAAGCTAGACTGGTTTTTCATGTTGCCCGTATAAAAGCTTCCATACATAAACAATTATGTTCAAATGTCTGCAAGACAGTTGTATCATTCAAGACCATG
Source organism: Pelmatolapia mariae (assembly GCF_036321145.2). Classification (NCBI taxonomy): domain Eukaryota; kingdom Metazoa; phylum Chordata; class Actinopteri; order Cichliformes; family Cichlidae; genus Pelmatolapia; species Pelmatolapia mariae. The sequence continues at coordinate 42,344,816 of NC_086233.1, read as the reverse complement.
CCATCGGCTAATTTTCAAACTTTGCTTGAGGTATAATAAAAAGAACACAATAAAAAGTTGTAATATTTGTTTCTTTGAATAAAAGGTGCAGTATCTTTCATTCCAGCATGTGATTCGTGTGGAGAATGTCTGCCCCTTCCAGTCGGCCCCTTCTTGCATAAGACTGTCAGACATAACTTCAGCTACTGTCATTGGGAATTGTGGATAATTTGCAAGTTACGACTTGAAAGCTGAATAATCTAAAACGACTGCATTGATGATTGTTCGGACAGTCCTTGTTGAGCTTTGCTCTTACACAACTGGTCCATCAAAGCCACTTTTATCACTGTGCAGAATACATACTGAATGCAGCAATTTTTCTGAGCAGTGTCACAAGAAGGAGATCGTTTCACGGCACATTATATCAGACACATAACATGATGTAGTCAGAGAAAACACAACGTTGAAAATATCACATCCTGTACTTACAATATTTACTGCAGTCATATATTCCACATTAAGGAATCTTATATGTCCTGGCTGTGAAAAAGATTTGGAGGTAAATTGATGCTATTTTGAAAGACCCACCAGCAAATTCGTTGAAGTGATTGCCGATATCGAAGGCCTGGTAGTTATAATCGGCATACTCGTAGTCAATGAATTTCACCATTCCTGATGGATGTAGGGGAAAAAAAGCAACAGCAGTTACTAGGACAACATGATAAACACATTTCAGCTATAGATGTACAACTGATGAGCCTTCGTGTTTTTATGGAAAGTACAGGAACCTTGTGAGAGTCAAAGAAACAGGGAGTCTCTTTTGCTGAACATTACCCTGGGCAATATTTTTTTTAAATGTTTAAAAAAATTATAACAGAATAACTTCAAATAAGGTAAGATATTAAATAAGGGACAATGCATTTTCAGTAATGTGAACATTGCCACACATTCATCTATTTTAGCATTAGCTTCAGAAGCACTGCCACTCTTCAGCTAGAATTAAGTTAGTTTAGCATAAGGCCTTCTTTTGTTTGTTACTGCTTTCAGGTTGATGAAATTCTAAAAACCAAAGAATTTTCCTCACCCTCTTTTTCGTTGTAGATGATGTTCTTTGTCAGGAGGTCGTTGTGGCAGAGGACAGTTGGCGAGTCAATCTGAGAGAGGTGTCTCTTCAGTGACTCCATTTCCTGTGACAAAGTCTTAAAGCTGGGCACCTTTTGTAGATCTGCAGAACTGCAAGAGGTAAAACGTTGAAATTATTTATTTTTTATGATGGAAAAGGGCTCTTTTTTTCCCCATGAACGAGTGATGTCTTTAACTCGCAGCTGCACCCGGCAGGTAGGTAAAGAAGCATAGTAAGTTGAACAGCCAAAGTCATAAACACTGTGTGATGTTTTACACCAAAGACTGTAAAAAAGAACTTTGGCATTTAGTTTTAATCACTGAAGCTGAAAAATACATTGATTTCCATTTAGAAGTACAACCCTCCTAATTTATCTGATGTATAATTGGGTAAAAATGCTCACGGTCTGACAATAACACACTTTTACTCAACTCACTTTAGCACATGTCCTTGTACACTCTGCCACTGGGATAGTCTAGCATGGGAGGAGTCTTTCTTCTTAAAAAATGCAATCGAGTGAAAATCAGAGAAAAGACATGCTTAGCTATTATATGAGATGTTTTAAGTGCTTTGTCTGCCTTTATAAAGTGGTACTGTTATTCATTTTTTTGTTAGAGCTAAGTCAATGGTTCTCTAGTGTTTTAGGTTTACTCATTTGCTTAATAAGCAAAAGAGCCCCAGTTTAACACTGAGAGGAGACACAAAATTAACTTGGGGTTGTATCAAGAAGGGCATCTGGTTTATCAAAAATAAATCTGCCTTATCAAACATGAAGAAAGCATGCATAGGGCTAGGTTAAGTAGTGATTCTAAATTGACCATAGGTGTGAATATGAGTGCAAATGGTTGCCTGTTTCTATGTGTTAGCACTGCAACAGGCTGGCGTCCAGGGTGCAACCTTGCATCTCACCCCATGATGGCTGAGATGGCCTCCAGCCCTCCTGCAGGCCTGACTTAAATAGCGGAAGAAAATGGATAGATGGAAGTTGTCTATGGGATTGTTTTTTCCCAATGAAAATCTGAACTAAACTTGTATAAGAGTCTTCTGTACACTTGGTAAGAGGAGCAAGAGAGTTTGAGACAAGAAAGTAGAACTTGTTTGTAAACTGACACGGTTCAGCAAGCCTTGCTGAGAGGTCACATGCCTTGTTTTCACTCTCTTGATTATTCAATCTATCAAAGACGGCACTAATGTCCTTGGACGTCAGTGCAAAATGCACCTGGAAGAAATGCTGTGCAAGCATCCGTCTCCTAATTAATTTTTGTGTTTCCTTTCCAGTCCCCACGACTGCCACGGCAAGAGGGTACTTTAAACAGTGTAATTTAAACACTACCTATTTATTCGAAAAGGGAACAAACAGATGCTCCGGTATTATACACACTTGGAGACATAATTTAGTGAGGCCTGCAAGGAACGCACAATAAAAGCAGAGGAGGATGAGCCTTGTTTATAGTGTTTATAGCCGTGGCATAGAGGCTCTGCTGTCTACATGTCCTCCACTGCACAACAAGTCACTTTGTATGTTATCTTCTCTAGATAAATACATGGATTGAATAAAAAGAGGTAAGCAAGTGTGGCACATGCAGTATTTTAAAATACCAACTTCCTGGTTACAAGATCTTTGATAAAATAACTAAGATTTGTTTTACTTTATTTTCAAGCATCAGTGTACAAATGATTTACATTTTAACACCAAACTGCCTTTTTTTAAAAAAGATATAGGCCCAGAATAGAGCGCTCGATTCACAGCTACTTGCCGGTGACAGCTTTATTTAAAATCAACCCCCTCTGACATGCATAATTTATCTATCTCCTCTCTAATATGAAATAAAACATGCAGTTGAATGGTGAATCACCCTGATTCCTTTTCAACCAACCCATTCCTTTAACCTAACAACCCGACGTTCACATAGGAACCCACGATTACTTGGAATCAAAAGCTAAATGAAAGACTTACATTGACTTTAAATGGAAACCTGTCGTCTTGCCATCAGATCTTTTCCTCTCTCTTTTCTGTCCTTTTCATGAAAAACAGTGCGTCAAGTACATTCGCCTCCTGCTCCCTGTCAAGTCTCTGTAAGGTAATTAGTGGAATTTCCTCCTCTGGCGCTTCATTATCAATGTGCCTTATTTACATATGATTTCAAACACCAGCCGAGCAGTGCAGATTTTTTTTTTCTTTTTCGTCTTTTTTCTCCCCCACTCTTTTTCTTTTTTGCAGTTTTATGCAATTTGTAGGAGTGCAAACGGGAGACGTAGCAGGGGGGCTTTGGAAGAAAAAGAGGTTGCACTCTTGCTTTCCATTGCCTTTCTTTCTTTTCTCTCCCAGCTCTGACTTCTACTGTGCTCCCTCTCTCTGAACCTTGCAGCTGCTGCAGCCTCTTTTGCGCTCCCCCTTCCCTCGTCTCTTTCGCTTCTCCTTCTGTCGATCTGTCTCTCTCCCCCTCTCTCTCCCTCTGCACAGCGGGTGGCTTGAGAGCTGAAGACCTCCTCTGCAGGTGCAGCCTCTTCCTGCTCTCTCTCTTTCTCTGCCTTTCTTTTGCCATTTCCTCTGAATATCACATTCATATCAGCACTCATACAGTCTCAAGTACAAAAGTTTCTCTGATGCTTGTTTAAAACCTCTTTTTTGGTCTTTTCTTTTTCTGTCTCTGTGCCATGTTTTGCACGCAGTTTTCACACTCAAGAGACCAGTTAACGTGCAAACACACACACACACACACACACACACACACACACACACACACACACACACACACACACACACACAGACACACACAGAAGACATTAGGTAAGATTAAAATAACCCAATTTCTAATTTCTTGTATTTGACACCTCAGAGTCATTTGTAGTGTTCCCTCCATTATTTTCTGATAGCTTTCCCACACTGTTATGATACATTTCCTAAATACTGATCATTTCCAGGTAATTTTAAATTGCTCTGTATCTACTTGAGCGCGAGCTGCACAGGGCTGTCAAGTCTCAAAAATGTCTCACAATATAGCACCATCTATTGGGCCTTGAAATGTGGTGCAGTCTCCTATTGTATATTGCAGAGTGATCCACATTCAGACTTGCATTCACTGCTTTTAGTGGGTAAAATGGAAGAGCTCACAATGTTCTCAGTGTTCTCTTTAAAACTGAAGTTTAGCAGGATATGCATGCAACTTTAGCAAAAGTGAACTTGTTTTGCTGTGTGGAGCTGCGGGACTTAAATAGTAGGTTATTACTCCTTTGTGGCCTTAATTTTCAGTAGCAGAGAACCCATCCATGCATAATTTGGTGTCTTGTGTTAACACATTTCTTTTAAATCTGTGCAGTGTGTTATAAAATAAATAAATAAATAAATTTCAGCTTGTCCGAGGTAGTTTATCACAATTTAGATTGTCATATTAGCTAGCTAACTAGCTAGCAAAAACAAACAAACCCAAAGCCCCAAATGAAGTTGTTTAATTACGGAGATTTTCTCTTATATCTCTATGAGACCTTTGTTTTTGTGAATCCTGGATGTTAAAAGTACCTCTTATCATAAAAGGCCCTCTGCTTCCAAGCCTCTACTTTATGGATGACTCATTCAGTTCCTACCTGCCTTGCACGCTAAAAGAAAAGTGACTAGAAACCTTGGGGCCTTCCAGCTTCTGTTTGCATGGACTTCCGACCCCTTTGCTGCAAACACAAATAAGGTTCAGCGTTTGACCGATAAGGGAGAGCCAAGAGTCTGTTTCTCTGTAGTGTCTTTCCCTGTAACCCCTCTTACCTCTCACCCCTTCACCCATGAGAGCTCTCAGTGTCAATGAGGCCACTCCCCCGCCTCATCTCTCTGACCAATGACAGCTCACAGTGATGGCTTCCATACACGTAAGGAGGGGTAAATGCCTGTTGCCCGTTAAGCCAGGCAAGATTTGGATGGACAAGAGCATTTTAGGCTGGTTTGAGCAATGTGAGAAAATGATAAGACATCAGTGAAAGAGCTGCTGCCTAAAAGATAAAACAGTTGAAAATGAAGCTGGTTTCTATCAAAGAGGACAGCACAATTAAACATTGGGGTGCCCTCCTGTCTCAAACTCATCAGGTATTTTGTTTTTTAAACATTGTATTTTCAGTATAGTAGATAATTGACAGCCTCTCTCTCTCACACACACACACACACACACACACACACACACACACACACACACACACACACACACACATTAATCTGAAACCTTCCTGACAGGATGACTGACTAATCACTAAGCCCCACCCCCATAGTTACTGTTGTTACAGCTGTCAAGCTCTCAGCCCTTGTACTTTATACAGTTTATTATTATGATTACAGCAGTAGATTAATCGCCGTAAGATATTGTTGTAATAGTGGATGTCACATAAGCAACTAATTAAACTAATCAAGTCATCTCTGATTTTCACCTCTCTTGATTTTTTACAAGAAATATAGAATTGCATATTAACAGTCCATTTAGTGCTGGACACATCATGCCATGCTATATTTCTTAGCCTAACTAATAACTGCTAATGACATTCTGGTGACCTCAAGTAGTTGTGTGCATCTGCTCCTGTACAGTGTGATAACAATTTAGCCAGCAGCACTTCAGAGGTGTGTATTCCTATACTTAACTGAATTGGAAAATCTGAAAATGACTGCTGTTGTTACAGTACGTGTTTTACGTGTTTACCTTTGAAATGTTGTGCAGCTGCTGCATGATAGGTAATATTATTGTGTAGCTCCCCATGTCAGTGAGTGAGAGAGTGTCTCATAATAATGTGCCGGTTAATCGATTATTACTAGGATATATTAATAATGTCGCTAATAATGTCCATATGGGAATGATACCTGCTGTCACCTGATGCCAAAGGACTGCTTGAGCATATCTGTGAGATCTGATGTCATTTGGGGATTTTTCGTTTTCTCTAGCAACACAACAATACTTTGAATGACCCCACCAGGTGATCAACAACCAAGCAGTTCTCCAAGCATATTTCTTCGGCAAAACAAAAAGTGTAGTTAGTGGTTTTTTTAGCAAAGCTACCGCCCATATGTTATTGCGTAGTGCAAATCTTCCTGTCTTTTTCCAGTACAGCTGCTTAATGGGTCAATCACAAGTGGATATATTGTAAATATTATGCATTATATATTGTATTGTGCTCTGTGGCTATCATGACTTGTACCTGCCTATGTACCACTGCCCAGCTGGACTGCTGCTGACACTGCTCTGCACTAGTTTGAGGAAATGAGACATTTTTGTCCACAGCACAGGTTCGACCGGCCGACCGGATTTTGGCTGGATCGAATGGATTTTCCCCATCTCTGCGGCGATCAATCTGCAGAGAGAAAACATTTTCTCAGATGAGCCTTGCTGACGCTGTTATTGCACAAACAATCATTATCAGAGCAGAAACACAACTCCCTCTACATTTAGTGCTCTTATCTTGTTCTTCTTTTCAAAAAATGGACCTTGTTGTGGTTATGACCTTTTGACCATTTGAGCGCTCATTCTCAAAGCATCTTAATGGTGACATAAAGTTTTCTGGGTATCCCCCACACAGGGTATCAGGCAGAGCAAGTTGATTGATGTCTATTGTGGCCCTGGATGTGAATCCTTGGCTTGCTCTGTTGAGTTCTACTGTCCCGAATTGTGAATAATGATGACAGGCTGTTATCATGGGAATGATGAATGTAATGGGGGCATGAACAAACATCATTGCTCAACATGAAACATGACTCAAATTACTAATAAGAAACTCCCACATTGGCACAACTTAAATGAACTGTTTGGTTTGCATGTACACACCTGAACTCCAAAAATGATGATGATGTACAATGATGACTTTAAACGAAATGTCCCAAGTTAATTATTTCAATTAAAAATAAAAATATATTTAAGTTAAAAGTGTGTTGAAATTTATGATATGATGTGCAAATGAGGTCCTATCAATAAATATTCACTTTCTCAGAAAGAAAAGTTAAAGTTGCATAAAATAATGTAAAAAAAAATGTGCATACTACATTTAATTCAGGAGATTTTGGATATCTCTTTTTATCACTCTACAAGTCCTGCCCAGAAATGTGTTTTTGGGGTTTTGTTTTTGTTTTTTGTGCTAAATGTTGTCTTGATGCATGTTTAATCATCCAATTAAGTAAATCAAAAAAAGTTGATTCTGTTCATCTGGACGTAGCATTCATTGATGATAGACTCCACTTGTGCTAAATGTTATACAAATCAGGCTCCAGATTATTAACAGTGAAGTTTTGTGGATGTAAGTGCTGCTGAAGTTCAGACTGCTGTTTTTTTTTTTTTTTGGGGGGGGGGGAGTGTTGTTTTGTTGGCGTGTTTATTGAACCTTCTAACAAAATAATAATTAAAAAAATAATATTATTTGCAGATTTTAGTTTGGATTTCTGTCATATATGCCACATCTGCCATTTTTTGTTATTTATTGTCTCATCTAGTATGCAAAACACTTAGCTTTAAAGGGATAACAAATATCAACATTGATTATTTACAGTTGATAATTTTGTAAACCTTTTTGTACTAGTTTGAGAAAAAGATTTGAAAAGAACATGTTGGGGCAAAAAAAGCCAAAAATCTTCTATTCATATAAACTAATAAATAAACAAATAAACCTCCTGCCCATAGCATCTCACCTTACGCTTTGATATTAAATAATTACAAATCTACACAGTAGTTATACTCAGGATATGAACTTTGCATACCAAAAAATAATCAGAATTGTCATTATTTTCTTTCATTTTTCTTAAATTAGGGCAGGTTTATTGTCAACTTGAATATACAGATTGTAAAGCTGTGAAATAATTTTGCTATTTTATGTGTCCATTCACACACATTAAAATAGCAAAGAAATTCTCAAAATTATATAAATATAATTAGATGATGTTTATCTATATGTGTGTGTGTGTGTATGTGTGAAATGTGAACGCTGTTATTGCAGAGACCTGTAGATAGACGGCTGCCGAAGCAGTTTATCATCCAGCACGGTTCCTCTTACAAACTCGTAGCAGATGCCATTCTGGAAGCTGCAGTAAATTTCAGGACCACATCTGTGGGCGTGGAGGATCTGAAACATCTCCACCTCATGGTCCCTGTTCACGTAGAGCTCTGTCATTTTGCCATATAGTCGCACCAAGACACAACCAGGCTCCAGGAGAGAGCCCACGTAGCAGCCAATAAGCTGGTTGGTGATGCCTTCTGTGAATGTCTGGAATGAAAGGAAATCCAAAGGGCCATGAGCATGAAAAATGCAGTTTTGGACAGATAGTATACAGCAAATGAAACATTTTGCTATACCATATTTTAGCATTCTGTATTGTCAAAAGAGCCCATAAAACCCAGGATGCTGGTTATCATAATTATACCCTCACAACAAATCCTACTGTAAAAATAAAGATAATAACATTTCACTACCATCTGTCAATAAAGAAGGCAGTCATACAATTATTCTGTAACTATAACTTTAATTGGTTACTTTCCTTAAAACATCTACATTTATAACAATCTTGGAAAATCATACTATTCTACATTAATTACAGCATGTGAAGGTAAATAGCAGACAACTCACAGACCCCAGTTTGGTTTCAGGATTCTGGATTACATTTTCAGTACCATATCGATTTACAGGCCACTAATTTACCACTGTTATAGCTCATTTAAAAATTTCACTAACCTTCCATTAAATGCACATTATTGGAGAAAAAGGAAAAATGAAACCACAGAAACAGAGCAAATTCACATCAGTACACTCAAAAAGAAACTAGAGAAAATACCTGTGTAATACAAAATTTAGAATGCATGTGGAAATCCCCTGCGACGTTAGCGTGTTGCCACATGAATACTTGCATTTTCAAATAGGTTACTCAATTAACAGCTTTTTGTTAAAATAATTTTATCATAGCATAGAAGTCTTTATTGGTTGGTCTTTGTTATTTTGTCTATACAGTGAAGATGGCACATGTACTGTATGTTGTTTGAAGCACGTGTAATTTAACAGAAATTTGAGAAATGTATATATTTACTGTATTACAGATATTGTCATGGCCCTGTTTTTTTTTTTTAATTTATGTGAGTTTTTTAATCCTTTGTGAATATGTTTGAGTTAAGGCCTTTGTTTTCCCAAGAGTTTTGATTGTTATCTGATAGGTTGAGTTTTGAATTATTATTATTATTAATAATAATAATAATAATAATAATAATATTATTATTATTATTATTTACTGAGTCTTAATGAGACTTTGATTTCTATTCTACATGATACCAGAAATGGCCAGCACTGTGGTATGGTGATTATCCCTATTGCCTCACAGCAATAAGGTCCTGAGTTCATCTGGCCAGATGGTGGATTTGAACTCAGGACCTTGAGATCTGGAGTTTGGAAATCCTCCCCGAGTTTGTCTGAGTTCATTCTAGCTTCCTCCCACAGTCCAAATACTTGAAGTTAGTGGGGTTAGGTGAAATGGTGATTCTAAAGTGTGTTTGGATTTTCCCAGTACAAAGTTTCTGTGTTGTGTTCTGATTCGTGATTTTACTGTACTTTACTTTCTGTTTTTACTTTGAAGGTTTGATTTCTTTTGTGTCCTAGGTTAGTTTTGCTTCCTGTTTTCCCCCTGATTTTCTTGACAAGCTTCACTTGTGTGTGATTGATTGCACCTGTGTCTTGTTACCAATCCTGTTTCTCATTTCCTAATCCTAATGTGTATAACTAATCATTTCTTCCCCTCAGTCTTTGTTGTAGCATCAGCTATGGTTTTAATTTAGATATGACCTTTGTGTCTGTTCTTCATATGCTGCCCTGTCTGTTTTTATGTTTTTGCATTATTTTGTGTTGTGTATTTATAGCATATATCAAAGTTCAAGATTTGGGTGATCGCCCTTATAGATCCTGAAAAATACACCCATATTAATTTGAAATATTGGTTACCATTTTATCCAATGTAAAAAAGCAAACATTTGATATGGAAAGATTTGGCACTTCTTTTATGTACTGGAATAACAAATATTAAATCATTTTGAAATTAAACTGGTATGCATACATCTTTGTTGTGTAGAGTCAATGCAACAACAGGTAGATGAATACATAGTTATAGAAAGAAAGCTGTAGAAAGTATGGTGACATTGAAAATCCCACTTCTGGAAAAGCTTCTATTCCTCAGTATGTGTACACAACAACACCGCAGAGACCACTGTCTGCAACGACTTTTTCTGACATTTGTTGTCATTCTGTGGTTTCTCAGTCTCTCAATTTCTGTCAAAGTCCCCAAGGCACTTTCTGAGCATCAGATGGGACCTGCACACAACACAGTTTTTCATCTAAATGGAAAATGAACAAACATGCCCACCTTGACATCTGACCCAGTATTTATATGGATGCAGGGCTGGTTTTCATTAAATTCTTTCTGCCTCTGTATCTTACATTTTCTTTTTGTGTAGAATTTTTACAATTTATTAATTGTCATTTGAAAATCCCCCAAAATGTATTAAAAACACTTAAAACACACAAGATAAATATGCATGCTTTGATCTGCACTTCTTTTTAACATGAAATCTGCGTTCGTTTTAACATGTTTGTTTGTTGTTGTTTTTTTCAAATTCCAGGGATGCCTTTAAAATTCTACAAATGTTCTCTTGTTCCATCTTTGAAACAAATTTTAATCACACTGTCTACAAAAAATCTTATGTAAATCATTCAATGTGTATTTATCAGCCTTTATCTTGTTCTGTTAGTTTGTTATAAAATAGAAATGATGAAGTTTGTTGGAATCATGAACAAAATCAAGAACAATAAAACCCAAAACAATGACAGTCATTTGAAAGGAATGCTATGTATACTGGGTTAAAGCTCAATGTAACAGCAGAAGTTGTCTATCCATTCCTTGCTGAACACAATACACCATTAAAGGAGCCGCTGCAGTGCGAGAGCTGAAGAGAAACATCTACTCTTGTGTACATTACTGGACCTGGTGAGGATTGAGAGGTCATCCATCCAATGTTGGGTCACCTAACAAACATAAACCCTATTTCTCTGAAATATTGGACCTTGTGTTTGCACATGGGACCAGAATGGGATTATCCTGTTGTGAATAGACCCTCTGACAGCCCTACTAAAAGAAATTTCCTAAAAGTCTGCTTCTGTTGTCTAGTTACCTTGGGGTTTTTTTTTTTCCATTTTGATGTGTGAAATGTGTCTTTCTACAGTTTACAGTACAGTGAATTATGGAGCCCAACCAAAACACGACAAAACTTTATCACTATGTGTGAATTTAATTTTGATACTGCATTTATACTGCAGTCTTTATTTTTTTTCATTCATCCATCCATTTTCTTAACCTGTTCAGTTTTGGGCCATGGGGTTTCAGAAGTCGATCTCAGCTGTTGTAGGGTGAAGGACAGGGTACATGCTGGTCATGCCATTTTATCAAACAGTTAAGACAGAGAGACAGACACTGATATTAACACCGGCGGCCAATTTAGAATCTCCAATTAACCCAACATGTATGTCTTTGGGCTGTGTATTTTCTAATCCTGTCCATTCAGGTCACTCCCGAATGGGATGAAAATCTTTGGATCTTCAATTCTGCCACCTCCACCTCTGCCTCCTGTCTTTCTGTCATTCTGCCAAAACATACATCAGAGCAGGCCTCACTACTGTCTTGTAAATCTACCTTTTCACTCTTGCTGCTATCCTTCTCTCACAAAAAACCCTGACACTTGTCTCGACCCACCCCCTCCTGCCTTTACTCTCTTCTCTACCTCACTGTCTGTTGCTTTGGGGGGGGGATTGACCCCAAATATTTAAACTCATTTACCTTCACTATCCGTGCTCCTTATAGCTTCACCTTCCCACTTGACTCCATCTTATTCACACACATGTATTCTGTCTTGCGTCTACTGACTTTCATACCACCACTGCTCCAGGTTCTCTTCCACCTGCTCTCTATTCTTATAAGATGTGTCAAGTTTTGCCATATACAGGCAATACATTTAGATATAAATCATAGTTTATGCATACACTTTAACACATGAATACAGGTTAAACAGTCATGTGAAATTCAAAAGCTTTCACAGGGCTATTAAACTACTCCTATAAAAGCAGATATGTTTTCATTTTGCTGGTCTGGTGTATTTAGAAGTATGTTAATGCAATGCCACAATCTTCCCAGGAGTGGATTTCCCAGCCAATTCATCCCAAGGTCAGACCATGCAATGCCCTAAGAAACTTTACAAAAAACAAAAGCTACATCTCAGATGCTGCAAGCCCCAGTCAGCATGTTACATTTGAAAGTTCATGAGAGTAACATTAGAAATACAAATGAAAATGTGTGAATTTCATGCTTTCTTAAAAATAATAGTCAGTCATTGGTAATCCATACATTTAGAGATACAAACATTCACTTGCCTTCATTTGAACGTCTTGTGCCTTCCAGTTGGGACGAAGTCTGCTCAGAAGAGCCAGGATTCCTCTAGAAGGCTGGTGTTCATCAATATAGATGTCCACATGGAGAAGCTGTTTTCCAGCACCAACAAGCCCACTGTCCATTTTCACCAATGCAAATTGATTATACTTTGAAAACCGATAAGGATTAAAGTAGTAAATATGAGTTTGTGTCTGGACTTGGGCCAGTTTTAGACAGTGTTAGAGAGTGTTAGCAGAGTCAAAGTTAAATCTAAACCATCAAAAAGAAAAAGAAGTTTTACATCATAATCTTGATGATTATGATGTAAAACTATCGAGTCAAGAGCAGTAACTGGTATTTGCCAGTCACTGAAGCTGTCTACTTACGTGTCCAGTTATTCAGCACTTTATCAGGGTCCAATGTTCCTGTGGGCATCTTCATCCCTTCTGCTGTAGTTTACATATTAACCACAGGTAGCTCCTGCTCTGCAGTATGCATTTGTTAAACACACGTCAATAAACCAAAGGCAACTTTTTAAATATCAAATTCAGATAGATCAAATAAGACTCGAATAAGATTTACTGTAAGATGTAAGATGTAAAATAACCACTGCATGTAAAACTGTAAAAAACACTTGAATAGAAAACTTTTAAAACATTTTTTATTTGTGACATTTCTGTCCAAATTAAGCCCAGCATATACCAAATTTAGCTCTGCTTGCAGCCAGTTTCAGCACAACTTTTGATAACCAACCTCAGTGTTTTAACATTAAAATTGAACACACAGTAAACATGGTTGCAAAATTTCCCCTGGCCTTATGCACAATTATTTTATTGAGCTCCATACAAGCTAAGAAATAGCCAAATGCCCAAGAACAGGCAAATAATATTGCATTTGATTGTCTAAATACTTTGCAGATGTAGTACTTTTAGTTCATGTGCACCAGCAAAGACTTTAAAAGGGTTGACTCTATTGTCTGACTGAGGTAATCATGTAATCTAGACAAGCTATGTTAAATTTTATACAATTAGTCCATTCAAATATGACCTCTCATGCTACCTCAATGCCATGGAACATTTCAGTATGATCACTCTGTAAACACAAAATGAATTTAATAAACATTGGAGCAGCGTGTTTTCAGTCTGTTAAATTATTTAGATGTTGGGCCAATGTTTACCATTTAACATCATTACTGTAATTGCCTGGAAGTCACGAATGTGGTGATCATCTTGAACCGAATACTTTGCAAGCTTTTAGACGCAAATGAAATTCGCTTGCCATCAAAGCGCATCTCATCATCAAAGATATTATGTATTGAAAGAGAGATGAGTGACTTGATTAAAAATGTAAGGGTCAGGCTGTAGAACAGAGTAGTTGAGCCGGTGTTTCTTTTACTGGCTGTACCTCTCAAATGCAGTACATATATGCTTTTTTTGTTTTTTTTAATGTCACAAAAAAGGTGAGGTGCGTAATAACCCATACAGATACAATTATGACATTTTGTAGAAAAGTTTCTTTGACTATGTGTCTAGCTTCATTATCTTGCTGTTCCTCGCCATTAAGCCTTGAAAACTAATTATTTATGAAAGAATCAAAAAAGAATCAGGGAGTTAAAGAAATCTTTTGACATCTTGGCATCATAAACAGTTTCACTTAAGCGATTAAAGCAATAGAACCACAGACTACTTTTTAAAATCTGGAAATAAGCAGAAGGTGAACCATAAAACCGACTGTCACTAAAACTGTGGAAAAAACAAAACCAAGAATTTGTCAGCCTTTTGACTTTTATTTACATTAGCTCCTATTGCAGATCACTTTAAAGTAAGATTAATTTTGTGAAAACAAACAAAAAAGGTACACAAAAAACTCACTGTTAGCAGCATTTAGAATTAACAACAATACAAAAACAAGGATTACAAAGAGCTGATCATGCAAATGAAAAGGACAGCTTTTCTTGCTGATCAGATTATTCATAACTGCTAATTTCAGAATATTATGTAGTTATATCTGAAAAATAATGAGTGCTTTAAGCTAATTGATAAGAATGATATGCTAAGAATAATGCTAAGAAGGTGTATGCTTGCTATATTTCCCATCTTGGCTAGGCTAACATGGCTACATTTGCTAATTAGCTTTACATACAAAGTACAGCTGAGGAAAGCATGAATGCTGCGAATATTAGCTCAATCCATGCCGTTACTGTGATTTGAAATTAGGGGGGGGGCACTGAAAAAGACATCTTCTCAGACACAATCACTATTGTCTTTATTTTGGATTTAACAAATGGAATATAACAGAATAACAATAGTATGCTGGCCTCAGCTTCTTTTCAAGTTTCTATCTTAAATGTTTCATCTTCCTTAAGAACTTCAGTGACTGGTATTTATGTGTCTCTAGTATATCCCAACTGAAAGGATCTGTACAAGGAGAGGGATTTGTTCTTGAAACTTCTCCATGTTACTGGTTTTTTTGTTTGTTTGTTTGTTTGTTTTTACAATGTTTCAATCAGTAACATTTTTAAATGTTTTACATGATCTTCACAAATTTGAATTAATAAACTGATAAACTGAAGTGTATGGTATGTTAACTGAATCTCAGAAATGCCTGAAGATGACAAATGTGATGAATACCAAACATCTTATTAACGTTAAGACCTGTAATTAAAGGAGAAGGAAGTGATGTTATGTTGCATCAAAGTAATATAAAGAATTAGCAGGAAAAGCATGACCAAGAAAACTTGGTACACATTTGTAAAAATTTTACACAAACCTGGACCCATGCTTTATGTGTGTCCTACACATGGTAATCACGGGCATGCTTTTACAGTGTGGAGAATATGTTTTGATTTTTATATATACCAAAAAATGTATTAACATTGATCAAAATGACTTATTGTGATAGGGGGGAAAAAATCTTATTTAAGCGTTCAAGAGAAGTTGATTTTAACATGAACTTAATAGGGAAAATCATCATAGTGTAAAGAGTAAACATTTTTAACATACTGGGTTGCAAATAGGCAACAAATGCTTTATAAATGTATAAATTGTGTTTTTGTTGAATATGGTGAAACATTATAAAGTTAAAAAACCATGCAAATATCTTGTATATGTAATATTTTTGTACTACAGCTGGAACATAAGTTTTGGTTGTCCCTCTGCAGTAACGCTGGCAGTTAGCATTAATAATATCTTGCAGAGTACAGGGATTTTTTTCTTGTTGAAATAATGTTTACTCTGTTTTTTCTATTTTTCTTTGTTAAAATTTTCCCAAACATACCACAACATGTGCATGAGATTGCGCTGTATTTAGTAATACTACACATTGTCTACTGAAAATAAAATGTAGATGAATAAAACAAATGAAACATGTAAATATCATTATATTACTATATCTGCATTTCAGATGTCTCCAATATTAGAAAAAAGGTGTGTTTGTTTCTTCCACCAAGAGCACATATCAGTACATGTGTGCATCAGAGCACTTCACCAGCCATCTTAACATTTTCAAATGAATTGTCAAGCACACCACAAGACTTCACGCAACACTAAATGTATCGTCTCCTTTCTTCCCTGGGCTTCTTCAAGTCAGAGAAAATTCTCTTTTATTACAAGGCAAACAGTTGTTGGTTTCCTTTATCAAACAGCTCTTTGGAGAGAAAGAGAGAGAGAGCGTTGTGCAGATATTTAACCTTTTTATATAGTCTTACAATTGGGGCTCTCAAGGCCTTTCATTTGTGAAGATCCTGTGGAAAAATCAGGGAGCTTGGACTCATTTCACTACCGGTACAGTATATTTATATTTCAGCTCCAATCAAAGCTAGCCAATATGCCATCACTATGTATTTTCCCCTCTGAGCCCTGCCTCCCCACTATAATTTCCACCGACATTTTGTGTGCAAATGCAGTAATAGACACATTTATCACATCAAAAGAGATTCAATTTTCTTTTCAATCATCCACCGGTATGAATAGCGCCACATCCTCTGTGGCCAACAATGAAGGGCCATTACCGTGAGCCAAAGGATGGCTTCGCCTTCTCTATGCATTCAAGGGGAAAAGTGTGTCAAACTGTTTTCCAACGCCAACATTTGTTCTAGGCAAATGGAGACAGCTTTCAGACAGGTTAGTATCCAATTTTATTGTCAGACAAATGTCATTTTTGTTTGGGGCCATGGTAATCACTGGGCTCAGACACCGGTGTTCCTCTGCGGTAAAGCCGGCAGTTAGTCCATTTAATACTCTAACTCTCATGTCAGTAGCAGATTGCCAAGTCCAGACATGACACCCGCTGTCTCTTCATTATGTGAAGAGGGTGACATGCAGAATTCATGCCTCAGTCCTCAGGGGGAGGAGGGTGATGGGCTAATTGCCTAAGACATTGTTGACTTTGCAAGTGCAATTAATTGTTGTCAAATCTTGCTGACAAATCAGAGATGTGGACGGGACACTTTATGTTAAGTTTTCTTTGCAGTAGCATGTATATATGCAGGAGAGTTGCGCTTGCAGACATACATAAATTTGTTGATTTTTACTGCCGTATTTTGGGCCTTCTCTAAATGTTGCTGCAGTTTTGTGAAGTTAAAAATCACCACTGCTGTCAGCACCGCATAATAGGTGCTGCAGCTTTTTTATAGTTTTGCCTTTAAATCACTAATACTGCATAGTTTCCATTTTGAAGATGAAACTTTAATTTTAGGTTAGTTTACTGACCACATCCTAATCTATTCAGGAACACATCATGCATTCACAGTATCAGACTTTGTCCAGGGGAGAATAATAAAGTCCCGTCTTAGTTTCATTTCCTGATATATTTGAGTGAAAATGTCCTTCTTGTTTTTACTCATTGTTTTTTAACCTTCAAAAATAGTCCAGACAGCACACAAAAATAAGGTTTGCTATTCTCACACTTCTGTAAATAAATACAGAAATCAATTTGGAAGTTGTGTCAAAGGTTGCTTGTGTGTTTTAGCTAACAGCTGGATAGCTAATAGATTGCTTTATTATTTAAGGACTATACAAGTCTGACCATCTCTTGCAAAACTACTGTATTTAATGTATTTCATGTGTTTAATGTCTTCAAAAGCATTACTTTTTCCTTAATTTGACCAAATAAGTGCATCCGCACTCCGTCCCTTTTCACAGAAAGTGTCTCTGCTGTATTTTCTGTCATCTCCTGCCATACCTTATACACGCTCCATCGTTGCCAAACCACCCAAGCCGCAGCTGATGAGGTCATTCATGCAGCTAGTACCGGTCCCTGAAAGCTCTGCTAAATCTGATATCATTGGCAGCAAGATACTTAACCAGCTCCATTTCTGGCCACACTATTTTGGGGTGCTCACCATCCAACAATGCTGTCTTGTCTCAGCCTTCGTGGATCCTTAGATCTACTCGTAAAGCTAAATTATTCTCAGTTTATACCTTTGAAGTCTGTAGAAAGCTTGTTCTTGTGATGCCATTTCCAAAGAGCTGTATGGCAGTTGGTTTATTGGAATGGCATAAGCAATATAGAAAAGGAGAAGGAGCCACCAAAACACGTCAGCACATGAGGCAAAGATAGCCCATTTACTTTTATGTTAAGTAGAGTGTGTTCTAGTTGTGGTCTGGCTACTGAATTATGTTGGAAGTGGAGGAAATGAACAATCCATCTTTGGATTTCGACTAAAGCAAACCGAAAAAAGTCATGTTATTGACACAGAAAATAAATAATGCAGTGTAAGAATGCTATGCAATAATTTATTAAACATAATTTGTTTCCATCCCAAAATGAGCAGCAGCTGTGAATGATATTCAAGATAGAGTATAACCCACGTATCCGGCCACACATCTTCACATTCTGTCTTTCTCCATTAAATATGTATTACATGGGCTTGGGCCTCTGACCTTGGCTCAGGAAAAAGCTTGCATCATTTCATGTTGAAATAAAAAGAGAGACTGCCCGCAAATCTAGCATGTTAATTACACATTCACTTTCATCTGTTAGAAAATCACACAGATCTGTCCTTAATGTGGCTGTTGGGTTTCTTTTGATGGAGGGGGAAAGTACTGTACTGTATTAAAAAATAAATAAAATAAGATAACATCTGTCAGGAGCCCCGTATTATTAATATCCACTTGTTCTTACCTGTTTTGATGCAAGCGCTGTTCTTGTTTAATTGAGCAGACATCTGAAACGGGAGGAGGGCATGGGGTGGGGAGGATATATAACGAGCTTCATGAATGATGAATGGTTAATGATCTATATCTATTTCAATCTTTTTTTTTTTTTTTTAAATATATACAAAAAAGCAGCGTCTTTAAGGGACACACTCAGACACACGCAGTAAGTCTCACTTCTTGTGTTTCCTCCTTTTTTGGCTTTCAGAAATTCTCCAGACAGCACGAAGAAAGTGGGGATTTTATTTTTGGATTGGTGCATTGGCACACACAGTATCTCTTAAAGGAAAGGTTAGCCAGTTTCAAAAGAGGCTATTACAATTTCCTCTGTCAGGATGCAGGAGGAAGGTTAGGCTTGTTATCCCCATCCCCCCACATCTGTGTGTTAATACATTCTATTCTAAAAAAAAAACAAAAATTCCACAATTTCGTTCTACATGTATAATAACAAAGAGATATTCTATTCTGTTCTAAAGAGCAGTCTACCCAAATAGCATTGTCACTACCTTGTTGGTGCCATCTTTCAATTCTCTGATGTCAAAAGCAATTTTTTTTTTATTTATGTTTGCTGCAGCAAACAAAATTAAGTTGCATGAGTGCATTTTAAAGAGAAAGGGAGAGAAAAACTGAAAAATAAAAGCATTGGAGATCTGAAGGGTGGAAGATAGAGATAACATGAGATATTATAAGAAGATAGAAGATAGAAGGGATGCTCTGCTGGAAAGACGTTATACTTCTATGAATTCTGGCATGACTAATAAACCAAAAGGCAGTGTATACTTCCTGGTTGGGTTTAGCACCAACTGAAGCCCCAGCCATCATTTTGCCATCCTATCACTTTAAAAAAAATCACAAAACTACACACAACAATATAATAAAAGTATGACGTCAATAATAAAAGCAAGAACAAGAAACTAACCACAAACTATGTGCATTTACCTCTTTTATTGTAAATGTACCTAAACTTCTAGCCAGAGCAACCCACATATATGTAGCCAGTATGACAGATGGACCTAGATGACTTCACCCTCTGGTTTTGGGCAATTTGATTCCTCAAAATTACTGTTTTGGCTACAAATATGTTAGTTTTTGAAGCCAGATACACTATTTGGTCAAGAAGGTGAAGACATTAGCCAGTGCTAGCAAGCCTGGTTAGCAAGCTAGGTGTACTGCACAAACACATGCTAGCTAATTAGTAACCAAAACTTTCAGCATAGGCTGTACCACAAAGCAAAGTGTATTTTTATTGTGTATCAGCTAATTTGATAAAAATGTCGCAAAAACACAAAGATCCGGTTCAGTGAGTTCAGTTAATGATTTAACATGGTTAAATTACTTTGTCTTGTTTTAATTTATTCGCTTTTATTTTATTTACCTTGGTGTTGCCTGTGCTTAGGGGTCTGTTGGCTGCTGATTTAATCATAATAAAGTGAGCAAAAGGCAGGCTTTGGAATGTAGCACACCTAAACACAGGAAGTGGAAATCCACAGACACTGAGCTGGATTTGGTTCATGACACAGGAAATTTTATTAATGTAGCACATTTCAATACATAAAAACTCAAAGTCCTCAATACAAAAAAAAAGAAGACATAAAAAACAATTAATGGTTCAATGGTAAGCTAAAGTAGCTGTAAGACTTAGTGTAGGGTTTTTTTCTCTGTAGTTAGTTAATATATTAATATTTAATTTCCCTTACATGTACATTTTGGTTTCATCAGCTACTGTACCATTTAGTTTAAACTTTGTTTTGTTTTGTTGAGGTTCCAGAATTTCTTATTTGACTTTTTGGTTTTTGGATTTTTTTGAAGGTGTAAATTTTGTTTTGGAAACTTGCCTGTTCCTTACCTCTGAGGATGTTCTAGTCTTTCTTTTTAAGGCTGTCTCTTAGAAACTGACCTGTCCTGCAATGCAGTAGAATAAATGTAATATAGGAGTGGGTTAATCATTAAATTCTTAATATACTATTATCGTGTCAATATTCACAGTCTAACAAATCCAACAGCTCTGTTTTATACAGTACATGTGTGAAAATACTTGTACACACACCTGTATAAACCAACAGTCACACATGACCAGATGTCCCCTCCAAGAGGTCATACTCAATCAACAAACCATTCTTAATTTTTAACCAGATGAGTCATTTTAGGGGACAGGAGGTTACAGTAGATAAGGCAAAGTTTACTTTTCTGTTTGTGGAAAAGTTTCGGGAATCAGCTGGCAACTGTCTTACTTGGCATGCTGTCATCTAATTATGTTTTTAATTGGAAAACATTGATTTAAAGCACATCAAAAAGCAATTCAAATGACTACCAAAATCTAAATAAAGTAAATTTAAAAAGCTATGGTAGCTTATTTATTTATATAAACTTTGTTAGCATAGCTACCATAGTTTTTATGGAAGTTAAAAAAAATCATCTTCTTGAAAATATAAATACCCAAGAGAAGAAGAGCGCCTGCTGCCAGTCTAAAGCAGTGTCAAACAAACTCTGCCTTGTTAGACATAAAGGCGATGGATTCTGAGGCTGTTACATGATATGCTCCGTCATAACTGTGGACACAGACAGTTACACAAACGCGGCCCGGCGGTTTGCTACTGTCTGCAGTTATGGGCAGCGATACAGAAAAAACAAATACAGTTCTGTTGCCTGGTCGTCTGTAGGAGAAACAATCTCTCCACAAATTCTCAGAGGTGCTGGATAGAAAGAGGAAAGAAGGATCCCCTGTGTGGGTGTGTGTATATCGGGGTGTGTGGGTTTGGGTGGAATGGAAGACCTAAGTGGAGAGAGCGTGCTGTGGTGGCTTGTAAATGCTGAATGGAGCTCACAGGACCAAAGAGAGGAACACATGTACTTATATTTGTTCATGTACTTATATGTATTTCTAATGTTGTGGGGGCATTAGTCTGTTTGCAGGGTGACATTGTTGAGATTCAACTACACTCAGTTCTAGGGAACATAGATCGTGGATTCTAGGTCAGTTAGCTTTAGGGTTCCAGCCAATGAATGTAAGTGGGTGTAGTAATCATTTGCTGAAGCACAGCTGAGTGTATTAAAAACTGTAAGGGTGACATCAGGTTTCTGTATGTTTTTTTTAAAGACAGAATGAAAAAAAAATCAATAATCAAAGTATGTTTAATGTGTGTGCATATAACCACAGGAACATGCAGCCACTGTATTTGAATGTCCCTACTAATCTACATCTATGCAGTGTGTAAATGAAATACTTTGTAAAGTTTGAGAGTTAAGACATAGAGTATAGAGTATATATTTGGGCTGCTTCTTCTCAGGATTAAGGAGAAGTTTTCTCACAGATATGACCCCTTATCATGCTACAGTTTTGAAAGGCGGGTCTCTGATGGGGTTTTTTTTTTGTCATTAAAGATTTAATTTCAAGTATGTGGAAAGAACCAGTAAACATACATGGAAAAAAGAACTCAGACTTGTAAGTGTTTTGGTGGATAGAAAATGCACTCAGCAGTTTTATTCGGCCTCAAAAGTGTTTGAGCAGCACCAATGGGGCTGGAAAGCAGCACATTTAATCAGGGTACTTTGTAACTTAAGAAATAATAACAAAATAAGGGTTTCTGTTCCATGCTTCCTCCAGAATTACAGTAAATGGCTCCAAGTCTGATTAGGAAACAGTTTGAAACAAACTTTTAATCACTAATGAAAATCATACTGTAATCTTGGACAAAGCATATTTCACACCCATGTTGATCTAAGAAGGAGTCTGATGAGCAAAAATGCAGTTATGACTTTACACTGACTAAGTCACTAGAAACTTAGAAGAGCATACTATCAGAGAGAGGACTACTCAAGTCATGGAAACGGGCAGTTAGTGAGGTGAGTGGCTTTTTCACATACAGTGCAACAACAGCACTGCTGTACTCTGACGTCACTGGCTGCTTCACAATAACAGTGTACTGGACAGCAAACATTGCTGTAACAGTGTTTGCTGTCCAGTCCATGCTGCCTGTACAGAGATTCATGGGGTCAGGAGGAACAAGGCTTCCACTATGTAAGCCAAACTTGAGTCTGAATTTTCTGAATTATACCTTTGTTTAAATATGAATTAAAAGACCATGGTGTACATATGTACAAATGTTTATCTCAAAAGTTATTTCACTTCTTATATCTGCTTGGGACCGATGATCAGTAACAACTTTTGATTGGAATCAATCTGTGTTTGTCTCTGTCTCGCAAACCAAAGGCACATTTTCTCCAGAGAGATGGTACACCGCTAATTAGTAATTTCAGTCAGAGTAAAACTAAAAACAGACTTTTTCTCAACTTTATGGCAAATGTGTTTCACCGCTCACATACTTGTAAGTATGAAAATATAGCTGAGTTTTATGTTCCTCCAGTGAATAGTCCTATATTCTTTTTAACTTAAGCATACTGCCATGAGAAAGAAAAGACTTATATCGACTTTATTTTTTTTCTTTCAAATGACAAAACAAAAAACAAAACAAAAACAAAACAAAACAAGTTTTCCTCTGTGTGCAGAGAATTCAATTCTGAATTCAATTCTGTGTCGCAATACACCTCATGCCTATTTAAGTCCTCGGTTCAGGTTGTGTCAGTTCCTTGTCCCCCTGTCAAGTTGTCACGTCTCCTTCCTTATGTTATATGTGCTCCTTAGTCTGTATTTGTATTCAGTAGCTCTCTCCAGCTTAGTTCTGCTCTTTATTTTGTTCTGTCAACCTTCAACCTACAATAAAGCAGTTGTCCGTTAAGTCAGTCTGCCAAGTCCTGCATTTTGGGCCCTCTCTCTGCCTGTCACACACCTAACATGACACAGTCTGAGACCAACACAGAAACTGTTTTATGAGAAAATGTTACACTATAGTGGTTTGTAAAACTGCAATTTAAACAATTGAGTCAACTTGCACTTTGCTGTCAGCAGTTAACATTAGCTCTATTTCTCAGGTGCTTGCAATAAGAATTGGTCACTGAATTTCATTTACCTCCAATTACCTTCTTCTGTTGGAGTTGCAATATCTGACAAATTTGACAAACATCTTTTAAAACATCCACCCATCTAATGTGAGCCTGTCCCATCTGTCATAGGAGGAGAAGTATATATATATATATATATATATATATATGTGTGTGTGTGTGTGTGTGTGTATACATGAATTTAATAAAATTAACAGTTTCAATGAGGGTCCTCTTGAGTTTGGAGGTCCAAACATGTTTGCTCATATATTATGTGTTTGCACACAGGATGTTCAAGGCAGTTTCTCTCTGCTGGAGTTTCTCCAGTCCCTGAAGACCAGTGCTGTCTTTCTTTCATTCTCTCTCTTCCTCTCTCTCTCTCTCTCTCTCTCTCTCACACACACATACACACACACACACACACACACACACACACACACACACACACACACACACACACACAGATTCACTCAAATGCATAAATACAGACTTAATAAAAACACCCTTTGAAACTAGACTGTAGCTGCTCAAATTTTAATCACCACATTTCATTAATTCATTCCTTTTTCCAGAAGCATGCTGGTCTCCATCCAATGACCTACTGTAAACTCCGCTGAAGAGTGATTTTAGTGAAAGAAAAAGATTCAAAATGTTAATTTTCTTTTGATGAAAATTAATCACCTTTGTTTATCTTTTACTTTTACTGTGGAAAATAAATTACAGCACTGAATATGCTGAACATTTTATCAAGGCCACAGGTCTTAAGAAAAAAAAGGAGCTTTTTGAGCCTTGGCTTGGTGTATTTATTTGAGAGTCAGTTATGACCCACACAGGGACCTCCTGCTGTCCCACCTGGCACGCACAAATTAAGGCACACTCAGGCAACAACTGAACAAAAACGCAGTGATCCACCAATCATTTTGTAGAACACAAAAGAAAAAAAGGGTTTTGTTTCACCTTGAAGGCCGGTGAAAAAAAAGTTTGCTTGACAGTACATGCTGCCTCATGTTCTTTGATCCTTGCTATTGCACCTAAGAAGCCTCTTTTGTTTCATTTAGCAGAATTTTGAATGGTGCAATGGAAAGTTTCTTTCACTAAAAAATACTACATCAAAAGTGGTTGGCGAGTGTAAAGTTCTCTTTGTCCTATTAAGGGGCAAAAAAATAGGGAAAAACTACAATGTGTTTTACATGGGATGGAATTTTTTTCTAAAACTCAACTGAAGCTTTTAGACAAGTGATTGCAAATTACAAAACAAAACAACATAAGCCAGATAAAAATATGTTTACTTATTATCAGTTGTTGCCTCTGTGGTGAAAATGATGCAGTTTTGGGAATATTTGTTTAATTCAATTCAGTTCAACTCAATTTTATTTATACATCGTCAAATATACGTCAAACGTCTGACAGTTGTACGAAGTGGTTGATAGTTGTACCAAATTGTTCATTGATAAGATAAGCACCTAGTCTTAATGGTTTGGATATGACCCTTCAATAGAGTACAAGATCAGTATAGGTACAAGTAAAGTGTAAAACCTAGGACTGGACAAATAAACATTTCATGACATTTCTTGTCACATTCTTCAGCCTCCTTGGGAAAGTCTATGCCAGTGTGCTAGAAAGCAGAGTTCATCTATTAGCAGTGTTGGGGAGTAACGGAATACATGTACCGCCGTTACGTATTTAGAATACAAAATATGAGTAACTGTATTCCGTTACAGTTACCGTTTAAAAAGGTGGTATTCAGAATACAGTTACTTTGTTGAAATAAATGGATTACACGGCGGTACTTTCCTGTTTCATATTGTCGCGGGTCAGGACTGTTTGGGTTTGTTTGACAGCTACGTTCTGTAGTTCCAGGCGGCAGCGTTACGGTTGCCATGGTTACAGGGTGACGCTCTCTCTCTGCGTGTTTCCTGGGTGAGAGCGCTTTTTTGTTGTTGTTGTTGTTGTGCTAAGCTAAAAGGCAGAATGCTACAGGCATAGCCCTAAAGAATGTAGCCTGATGGGCAGTGTAGTCCGTGCTGCAGCGAGAATGGACTACCATACATGTTATGTGTCTGTGAGCGAGGGAGGGAGAGAAAGGAAAAGTCCGAGCTGTCACGGAGCAAAAACGGGAGCTGGAAGCATGTAAATATAATAATAACCACTGCAGCCAAGAAGAGTGCCTGACGAGCCCAGCTGTAAGTAAGCTATTAAGACTCAACTGTACACTGTGTTCGTGTTTTCCTCCGGAAACAATAAGTTCCGTTGGAGCAGCCTTTCAACGCCTCTCTCTGTCTCTCGCTAGCAAAGTTGACCCAGACAACAAAGTAAAGCTATTTTTCAGCTACGAGCCCGACACGGAACCCACCGTATTAGTCAGAGGTCCCTTTACTACGGTTCGGAGCCGCGGACCTTCAGTAACAGTAATAAATCACAGCAATAGTACATTCACGTAGTTGTAAACAGCATGATAATATATTAAGTAATCCAAAGTATTCAGAATACGTTACCCTCATTGAGTAACGTAACGGAATACGTTACAGAATACATTTTGGGGCATGTATTCAGTATTCTGTAATGGAATACATTTTAAAAGTAACCTTCCCAACACTGTCTATTAGTTGAACCTTGGCTGCAGGAGGAACGGTGTGGTTTTCGTCCTTGTTGTGGAACACTGGACCAGATCTTTATCCTTTCGAGGATACTTGAGGGTGCATGGGCGTTTGCCGAACCAGTCTACATGTGTTTTGTGGACTTTGAAAAGGCATTCAACCGTGTCCCTAGCAGTGTCCTGTGGGAGGTGCTTTGGGAGTATGGGGTGTGTGGCCCATTGCTATGGGCTATTTGATCCTTATACAACTGTCGCAAAAGCCAGCAATAAGTCGGACTCGTTTCTGGTGGGTGATAGACTCTGCCTGGGGATGACCTTTGTCACCAATTCTGTTCATAATTTCCTAGGTGTAGCCAAGTGGCAGAAGGCTTCTGCTTGGGTGGTCAGTGCCCACTCCGGGTCGGAACTGTGGGGGATACTTAAACTCGAGTTCAAGTATCTCAGGGTCTTGTTCACGAGTGACGAGTGAATTTATAGCATTTTTTTTGTTTGTTTAGAAACATCAGACGCAGCTCATCAACTCTTAATGTTTACTTCATTTTTTTTGTTGTGCATTTTTTGAGTCAAATTTTTCACAAAATTTCAACGCTTTAGGTGTATATATACATTCGACGACACATTTGCATCCAAAAAATTTGGAATTTCATAGTTTTTTTGCAACAGGTTTGAAGTCTAAAGGCTTTTAGTCTTTTCTTCTTTAGGTTCTATTTAAACTATTATGAAAAGTTCAGAATTACTTTACATACATGTAGTGGTGCCCCTATGTTTAGGATCGCAAATCCTGGTGTATGTCCCCTCACCCCCAAACAGTTGTGGTAGATGGCTGTCCCTCCTAGAGCCTGGTTCTGCTGGAGGTTTATTCCTGTTAAAAGGGAGTTTTTCTTTACTACTGTCACCAATTGCTTGCCCATAGGGGATCTTCTGTTGGGCTTTTCTCTACGTTATTGTAGGGTCTTTACCATGCAATACTAAGGCACCTTAAGGTAACATTTGTTGTGATTTGATGCTACATAAATTAAATGGAATTGAACTGGACTGAATTAAAATGTATATTAGGGACCACTCAGATTTTATTTAAAGACAATTTTTCTGATGGGACTCTGCCTCCCAAAGTACCCCTAAAAAAGCAACCATGATTCATCACTGTAAAGACTGATTAATGGATTACTGTGAAATTAATAACATGCAGATCCAAGTGTTTGCTCATGTAAAACTCTTAAATTCATAATCACAAAACCAACAAAAACAGACGCTGACATACAAAATGTTTTTAGTGGTGAATTACCTTCTGACAAAGTACTTATAACAAAAAGAAAGAGAAGAAAATGCCATTCGCCCACGCGTGATTTGTTTTTATTGCATAACATTTATTCTTGCCTTCATTCTGCAGTTTCAAGACACAAGAAAATTATGAAAGGGAGCTTCTGCACTGCACACATTCTTGGACATTTTTATGGCATTAAGCTTTTACCCTCCACTGCCTTTGGCCAAAAGTTGCAACCACAAGTGCAGATATTAATTACTCTCAGCGTTGTGGTTGTATTTTAGCAATTAAAATCCCACTGGGTCCTCAAAAGAGGCCAACTGGGGAGTTATCAGTAAACAGGAATATTACTCTTTAATTGGCTGTCCAACAGTGATGGCACTTAAGTCATAATTAGTCGTTATACTCTGAGGTCTATATGTGCTGCAAGATGATACTAATGTGGGATCGTGTGTGTCTCTGTGTGCGTGCGTGTATCGTTGCAGAAATGTTAGCAGTGCATTGACTGAGATAAATAAACAGATACTAATGGTTTTTGTTGATTTAGGTTTTTCTAATGAGCTCATTCAACCAAAGGAATGGTGTAAAACTAGTCTGAAAGTACAAGTCTCTCAACGGCAGCTTGTTTTACTCTGGAAGAATCATGGAAAGAATGTAGAACTAAAGCTAAAAGTCTGTTGCTGCTGGAAAATTGCAAGTGATGTGAAATTACGTCTCTTGAGTTTTAAAAACAGGTGAATACAGTATCTGTGCTGTCAACAGCAATAACTTAATGTTCACAACATTTTATTGAGACACTTAGTAAAACATTTAGGGAAAAGGAAGCCTGTGTAAACCAGACAGCAAATGTGACCACAATTAGAAACACTACGGGTCGATCTGATGAAAGTGCAAATACATTTTTTCTTTCATTGATGCAGCAGAACAGTATGCAAATAACACACCCTAATAAAGCTGCTAAAAGTACACTTCTAGAGTTACTTTCAGCTGCTCTCTTATTCCTACGATGTGTCCTAAGATGCAGGTTGCACTGCATGTTTGATTTTAGTTTTTACACCAGTTGCCCTTCCTAAAGCAACCCTTAAGGGATTTTTGTCTCTACCCAGGACTGAACCACTGATCTTTTGCTTTACAGTTAAACCGAGCCAAGCATGTTAGTTGGGAAATAGAGATGCAGTGTAGTTGCTGCTCTTGTGCTGTCAATTTTATTATTTCCAAAGCCTTATTAAAAAGCACCTATTGCTATAGTAATCTTACAATTATTTTAAAAAACACATGGCATTTCATGTTAAAGATGGAGACCTTGGGTCTTAGATAGCCTAAGATACAGTTTGTCTAACAAGAGAAACAAGATTTCACATTTCTTTATATGCATCTTGAAAATATGCAGACTTGCATCATTTTAATCCCTTGACCAAAAGAAATGATCTACAAAGTTTGGACACATTATTTCTTCCTAATTTGTGAGTTTTGGAGAAGTGAAGTTCTATCAACTTCTGAAAGCATTTTTTAAAGAAGGAGAAATTTCAATCATTGTTGGCTGAAATAAAAAGAGGAAGACAGAGAAGAAGTTTTCCAAGCAAAAGATGTGACACATAAAGTATTCAGGTCTCACGGGAGCCAGAGAGAAGTGTCTTCTTGCATTATAAGTCCTCTGATCCTTTTCCTTTCCCAAATGCCAGGGATATATATCTATAGTTTGGGAAAGTGTTCAGCATAGTACAAGTGGGGGTACAAATATTTCCATTCCCATTTTTGATGAAAATAGAGATGGATGGTTTGCTGATTTTTTATTAGTTAATTACCCCCTTAAAAATGTTCAAATTGCTACTGAAAGAAAACAAAAGAATGGCAACAACATACACAGACTACTGAAGATGATGTAGAGGGAGGAAAGTTCAAGAGCTAAGAAACTGAGAAAAACTCTACAAGCTACAATACTTGGTCTCATGATCATGGTCAAACCAAAACAATATCAAAAGAACCTGTGTTTTTTAGGCCGTCTGCTTAGTCCTCCTCTTTATTGATACATATTTCATCAGGTTTCAACAAAGCGAGGCAGGAGCATATTCTATCACAAAAGCCTGTGAACACAGTCCCACGTGTATGCTGGACAACACACATGCGCACACACAAAGCAACTCAATTGTCTCAGTGCTGAGTTGGAGTGTTACAAGTCCAGGCTCAGCATTAGTGCCCTTAGGTGAAAAAGAAGCTACAGTGAAAGCAAGAAGACCCTCAATTGTCTCTCCAAGGAGAGGAAGGCTTATGAAAAAAGCTGAGTGTTTTTTTTTATCAAAGGGATGGCAATACAAAGGACACATTTTGCAGATCAACCCTCAGACATCTTTTTTCCTATTACTTGGTGTATTTCCCAATTATTAGTGAAAGTTTAATGTTAAACTCTTCAATAATAGGGAGGTGTTAGGTCCTTTTTAATGCTATTGTAAATGAATGAATTCTCAAACTTTTGATGACAAGTTTTTCCAACTTGGGTAAATTCTCTCTCAGAGAGAGACAGTGTCACACACTGTTAGACCTCTGCCTCACCACCACATATTTCAAATACAATGAAGGTTTCTACAGGCAAAAACATGGCTGTGCAATGGGCTCCCTGGTGTCACCTATTGTAGCCAACCTTTACATGGAGGAAGCGGAAAGAAAGGCTCTTGGCTCTTTTAAAGGAAGAGTACCCAGCCACTGGTACAGATATGTAGACGACACCTGGGTCAAAATCAAAACACAAGAAGTGGAATCCTTCACTGCTCACATTAACGCTGTGGATAAAAACATCAAGTTCACCAGGGAAGACACAAAGGATAACTGTTTGCCTTTCCTGGACTGTGCCGTGCGCATTGAAGAGAATGCAAACCTCAACATTGAAGTTTACCGGAAGCCCACGCACATGGACCAGTACCTCCTCTTTGACTCCCATCACCCTCTGGAACACAAACTTGGAGTAATCGGGACTCTACATCACTGGGCAGAGAATGTTCCCTCTAAGCCTGAAGGAAAAAAGAAGGAACATACACACGTAAAGGAAGCACTCAAAACATGCGGTTATCCTAATTGGGCTTTCATCAAGTCAGCAAAGATGCACAGAAAAGAAGATCAGACACCAGCTAGGGAGGATAAGAAAGACAAACGCAACAACATTGTCATCCCCTATGCAGCCAGTGTATCAGAAAAACTCAGGAGAGTCTTCTCCAAGCATGAAATCCCAGTATACTTCAGACCCAGCAACACACTCAGACAGAAACTGGTTCATCCCAAAGACAAAACTCCTAAACACAAACTTAACAATGTGGTGTATGCTGTACAGTGCAGCGAGGAATGCCCAGACCTCTACATCGGAGAGAACAAACAGCCACTTCACAAACGTATGGCACAACATAGAAGAACCACCTCCACGGGACAAGACTCGGCGGTCCATCTGCATCTAAAGGACAAAGGTCACTCTTTCGAGGATGCCAATGTTCACATTTTGGACAGAGAGTACTATGGTTTGAAAGAGGAGTGAAAGAAGCCATTTATGTCCACTGTGAGCGACCATCTTTGAACAGAGGCGGTGGCTTACGACACCAACTGTCTGCCATCTATAATCCAGTTTTGAGATCCCTTCCCAGATGCCTTAACGCCCACTCACATCCTGGGCCATCTGACCTCAGGAAATCACATGATAGGGTGGGGCTAGGTTTCACAATGAGCTCACCCGAAACCTTGGCTGATTGTGACCTACACCCATTTTCACACCTTGGCTCATGTGATTAGGTAGAGGATCGTTAGGGGGTCCATTGTCCCTCTCGGTGGGTTACTCCCACAGGGCTTAAATCTGGGACTCGCCACCATTTGACCCTAGAACTGAAGAAGCTTCTCGGATGAGAGGTGAAACGTCTTCAAGCAACTTAAAGTCCAGACGCTTTTCTTTCCAAGCTCCTCTGCAGGCGAAAGCGCATCAAATCCGATTTTTTTGACCCTATGCGACCCATATCCTATGCGACCAGTGTGATAGATTTCTTTCAGATTTGTGTGGTCTGGTGCGTATAAGTCTAATATTTACCTTCTTTCAGCTCTGCATTTGCTCTTTACCAACTACAGGGGAAATATCTGGTTTGCTAAATAGTCCACAAAGTTTGCGAGCTATCTGTTGTGTTGAGCTGCAGTTTGTTGCTGAGCAGGCGGCGTTAGTGCTTACAGACTTTTGAATGAAAACACCTTGGAATATAATACACTGGATAAACATCTTAAATCCAGGGGGTGACATTTGTCTGTAGGTTCTTTAGAAAAGCTTTTATTATTGTTATAAATATATTTATTAAACCTGCTTTAAGATTTAACTACACAGTAAACCGTGTCTTCAATAATAGGCTATTAACCAGACATTTGTATTTATTGTTTAGTGATTTAATTTTCTATAATGATAGATATTATAAATACAGAGCACTCTTAACAGCCCTAAAATTCACAAAATCTTGCTCTTGACCTCAGTAAAATGTGATGAAAAGACAGACTGTGGTGCTTCAAAACTTATTCTGCTGTTCTGAACTACTGGGTTAAAACATTTCTCTCTTTCTGTGTGGTATACACTCTTGTGCTACCATGTACTGTCATAGCACATAACAGGCACTGACCAAAGACAATTTATTTCTTTGTAACAAAACAGAAGATTTTACAGCATTCAATAAGCGACAGCATTCAAAAATACCAAAATGACCTTCACTAAGGCACTGGCTAAAGCATCTTTTTGGCATCTTTTAACTAAGACACAATAAAGATAGGAGAATTGGGTTCCTTTTCATTGCCTGTCTGGGAGCTTTGAAAGATAAATTAACCATGACTGTTAGCGGTTAACCCTTTTCTTAATTAATTAATGGACTTTTTTTTTTTTTTTTGCTCTGTTAGTTACGTGTGTGGTTATCACCATAATCCTCAATTAACAATGACCTTGCATTCACTGAGTTGATCAAAAACTCCTCTGTCTGACAGCTCCAGCTTGGTCAAGACTGGCTCATGTAACAGGACAATGATGCCAAGCGCTGCAACAAATCAGCAACAGGATGGCTCAAAAAGGAATGGCTCAAGGTCTTGCAATGACCCAAAGTCCAGACCTCGACCCAAATTAAATACTGTGGGGGGGACCTTAAGCAAGCTGTGTATAAACAAATGCCTATAGACCAAAACTCCTCCACAATGATTTGACAGACCGATAAGGTCATATTTCAGTCATCCTTTAAGTTATTGCTGCTAGAGTTGTTTCCTATTAAACTAAGCTATTAAATTACGGGGCTGCTTAGTTTACTTAGAAAAATGTTCTTTTTCACATGACTGTAACAAAAGCAAACAAAAACATACACGACAGTGGTAATAATTTACTTGTTAATGGTTATTTTAAAAAATGGTTGCTCACTGAAAAAGTTTATTATTTTAAGAAGATGAGGAAAAAATAAACCAAAACTAAATCTCAGTTCTTAAATGATAGACATTTCAGATTGACAGTTTCCTCTGAAACCTTTTATAGAGTCAAAACGCTTCAGAAACAATGTAAAAAAAATTGCACAGTGGTCAAATTTAAAGCATTTCATTGCATTTTTTTCAAAATGTTTCATCTACTTATACAAATACTTACTGTTATGATTAATGAAATAATTAAATTCTCTGTGGAATAACATGAAATAATGACCCACTTTTTCCTAAAACAACATACATGTTTGTTGCATTTAATCTGAAAACTGAGTTGCACTATGCAACACATTTATACACATTTACTAATATATATCCTCTGCATCTATTCAGCTATTTCCTATTAACTGAACAAGAAATTTAGACTCAAACAAAGCTGTAGTCATGAAACAGATACACTCCTTCAGAACACGCGCGGTTTTGTACTGACAATGAGAGTTCTTCACTCTCAGTGATTTGGTGTGCAGGGGATCATACAAAGCTCTCCTCCATGTTGGAACACAGCAGGAAAGAGTCAACTAGACGTGGTTTGATCAGCTGCTGGTGGTCGGCTGCCTCGATGCTGTCTGGACAGCCTGCTGCCAGCCTCCTCAAAGCAGCCTGAAGACAGTGTTAGCAAACACAAGTACCACACAGACATTCATGTTATCATATCTCATCATTGTGCTGCACAGATACAGTAAATATGCAATCATGCATACAGGCAACTGCACATGAATAATATGGCTTGATAACCAAAAAGAAACTTATGCATCCTTATCCTTATCCTTAGGTTATCAGCAAGAAACTGTAATGAAAATACCAAATTTAACCCTATAACCTTTACTGGGCCAGAAGTTCTTTAAAATCACCCTGTTTTTTGTTTTTCCCAGTGTCTCGCTTTATTTGAAGAGCATACAAGTTTTACACATGATGCCTCTAATCCATTCAGCCACGAGAGCCTCCGACATTTATGTTGAAAATTACAAATGATCTGTGAAAGCTCTGCGTCTTTTGAAGGTAAAACTTCAACATCTACAAACGCGCCACTTAACCCTTGGCTAAAAGGATAAGATGGAATTGCATTAATTTGAATAGACTGAGTGTGGTTACAGTAAAGAAGAAGGCATTTCTCAGCACAGCGAGGCAGCCCAATTAAGCTCCTGACCATTATGTGCTTCAAATCCCCTCATCAGCCCCAAGATCTGGTCTCAATAATTATGGTCAGAATGATAGAATGATAATGTATGAGCAGAGATATTATTCATGATATGTACATATTTAAACACGCAGCGTCTGAAATGGTGCGAACCGGTCAGCTTTCTCAACGTGGCTTGGAGAGGATAAGGTTGATATATTTTCAGCTTTTTAAAAATTGCCTTGTAAATGTAATTAAATAGGACAATATTAGGAGCACTGATTGTGGGCCTGTGGTATAATGCGCTTACTTTTACCGCTGAAAACGTATAGTATATTAGGAGTCAAATTTAAATAGGCAGTTTGTGAGTTTGAATGATGTATTTGTATTCAGTACACAGAATAATTTACACAAATGTAAAGGTTTGCATGTGCACACACATATAAAAACACACGGTTTACACCTACCAGGCAAGCGACCAGCACAGAGTCACTGTTATTTCTCTCAGTAGGGGAGCGACACAGCTCAATAAGGCGAGGAACAGCTAAAGACAACAGAGGAACATTTCAGTTAGCAGCTTGTCCAACTCTTTGATGTCAAACAGAGCAACTGTAGCTGTGTGTTGTAGACTTCTGGGTAAAAGTCTTTTTTAGCATTCTGTAATCAATAAATTGAATACCACCCCTTTAAAAAAAGAAGAGAGATTCTGTCGCTCTGTCCCTTCTGATACATGTAAATTTCCAAACATCAACTTTTCACATTCAAATTAAAGGATTCAGAAAAATCAGCTTTCCATGAGACAAAGAAGACTGCAGAATAACATATGTACAACCAATACTCTTAAATTATTTCCCTCTGGTCTATCAGACATTTTTTAAAGAGGATTGATAATGAGGATTTGATTTCCAACTAATATCTTTATGTGGCCAAAATCATTTTTACTTATGTCAGTCAAAACCAGCTGATCATCTGATTACGGTAGTGGCTTTACGTTGCAATATAAACCTCTCTGAGGCAACTGTTGTGAATTGGCGCAATGTAAAATAGATTTTATTGAATTGCATAAATGCATATGTTTGTATTAAGATGGTTGCATAAATATAGGGAAAAACAAAACAAAACAAAAAACAGACATTTTTTTTTTAAAAAGCTACAAAACTGATAAAATGGAAACAAAATACTTTCCATTTTCCTACTGTCTGTCTGTGACCCTCTAGTGGCCACCGACAGACTTACAGCACTTATGTGTGTGTGTGTGTGTGCGTGTGTTTTATATATTAGTTTGCTTATGCCAGATGTGTGGATTGGACGTGTGTGTCTTTTGGAACATTTAACAATTTTTTTTATTAAATACACATATCACCTTGTACAAAATGCATTTCATTTACTAAGTTTTTTGTACATTTTGTACAATGTGATATTTAATAAGTAAGATAATTGTTAAATGTTCCAAAAGACACAAAGGCTCACTACCTTTAAGCTGGATAGCTGTTTGGGCCACATCAGGGTCTCTGCTCAGTCGGGCCAGTGTGACGGCAGCTTTCTGCTGGACACGCTCACAGGCAGCGCCCTCTGATGGACTGGAAGAGGATGGTTTTTCTCCCAGCAACAGTAGCAGTCTTTCTATACCTTGAATATATAATATTCAGCACAGATTAGCCAGGCAGGAAAATAACACATAGGAACCAGCAAAATGTAAAATGTAATATAAGAGCAGGAACAAAACAACACAACACATTTAGAGAGACTTGAGAGTTTCCAGACAAAAAGTTACACAAGAGTCAAGGTTTCAAGTGATAAAGAAAGAAGCAAAACTTTCTACACATGCCTGTGAGAAAGGATATAGAAAAAGTGCAGTTAGAAACAGTTAGTATAATAAAGAAAAAAATTACAGAAGGCAGTCAGTCAGCCCTTCAGCCAGTTATTGTTAAATAATATTTCAAAATTATTCTGAAAAATAAGTTATAAGGCTAACACCCTAAAGGCAACGCTATAATTCAAAGGCCAAAACTCATAAAGTGACATTGAGAGATAATAAATCTAAATCATTTTAGCTGCTTAATATATGATAAAAATGTTTTGTAACAAAAACAATCAGATTTCTTTTTTCACTGAGGTGCTCGTATGAAAAATAAAATCAAACTGGCCTTAATGAGCAGAAAAACAGACTGAAACTGCCAACATTCGATAGTGTGAGACTGAGACAGTGACTCAGACACATTCTAAAAGCACACGTATCTATCTATCTCATTCTTTTATAGTGTAAGAAGTATAGAGCCAGTGGAATACGTTAAACAGAAAAAGGAAAAGAGTTTGAAAAAATACAAATGGGAATGATGAAAGGATTACAGAATGATACAAAACACATTATCTCTATGTAACTCTATTTAACAAATAATGCCACTTTATTAAAAAATATATATTTTTATGTTCAATGTCTGATGTTTTCAGCTCTTCTAAGCTAGTTCACAGAAATTAAAGTGATGCTGCCCTCCTGAGGAATAAAAAAGAATTACACTGAAGCGTCTCACTTTTACTTTCATCTAGTCAGCAGTTTGGTAGTTTCCACTACCATTAATTTAATTTAAAGTTTTATATTCATTTTGGAGGTCACAGTGTGTAGTGGAGTATTAGGTTTAAAGAAGTTCCTAATATTTGAACCCTCTTAGGTACAAGAGGTGGGCGAAACAAATGTGTAGGAATGCTCCAGTCCTGTACAACAACACTACCCACCAGTATAAATTATCACCTTTTTGAAAACATTAGCAAAAACTGAAAATGTAGAGGCTTCATTAAAGGAGAGTTTATTTCAGAGCTGCTGTAATAGAGTGCATTAGATTTTACAGGTGTACCTAATGAAGAGGCCTGTGAGTGTATTACCTTCATTAAACTGCAGTGTAGCCAGGAAAAAATCCCAAATATGGGTAAAAAGGAATGAAAAGCCATAGTTAGAAAACAGACTACCTTGTTCTTGCAGGACTTCAGATGCGCATTGCTCTAAGACAGACAGGTTTGCCAAGATTGTCACCACCTACGATTTAAACAAAAACGAAATGATTAAAGGTCTGGCAAAGAACTATAGTTGAGAGCACTGCTTGAAAACAGGTTGATTTTTGCATTATTGTTAGTAACAGTGTAATTATATTGTATATTTGCTTTTATGTGACACTTAGGGTAAGAAAAACATTGCATACATGAAAACGTGTACCTGGTCTTTGGAGTAGGGTGTGTCAACTCTCTGGCGGTCTTTGCAGGCCTGAAGTAAGATGTGGATGGCATTAAGCTGCAGGAGGATCTCACAGGCCATGCTGTCAAAGAAGGTGATATTGGCCAAGGCAGCCGACGCCAGGAGGAACACTTCACCACAGGATGCGGTCTCACACAACTCTGAGAGAAAAAAAAAGATGTAACTTACCAAACTGCAGGGGTTTTATTAATACACCATAACACCCAAAATGCAAGTAAAGCAAACCACAAAATATACGGCTGACCCCCTCTCTTTCACTTGTTTAGAGTTTTATAGAGGTTTAAAAGAAATTCAGTAAGGTAGTAAAGTTTAGCCTCGTGCTAAAACAATCACGTACTCATAATTTTCTATGAAATAAAAACAACTTTTTCCTCCTATAAATCAGTGGTCAGGGTGAGATCATCACCACTGCGTCCACTCACTGATGAGCGCCGTGACAATGTCGTGCATGCTCTCCAGGAAGCTGGCGAGGTGCTGAGTGGATGTGTGGTGAGGCGAAGTGATCTGAGCTACAACAGCTGCCGCTTCAGCTCTGGCTGCCTCCACGCTGCTGTCATCAGTCAAGATGTCTGCCAGGCACAGGATCCCGTCCACCTATTAGACATACAGCAGGGACTGTTTTACTGCTGCAGTGGAAACACGCGGTCATATTCTTTTCATACTCACTTATTTGTCTTATTTCTTTTATTCCAAAATTGTGCGCAAACAGAAATATAGCTGCTTGGCGAATGGGGAAACTATGTACATGTACTTTATTTCACTGTGAGACAAGAGGTTTCAACTGATGGCTTATCGCCACATGATATACAGTGGCCTGCGTCATCTTTGGTCTCACACGTTAGCACTGTTAACCTTGATCGTAAACAGCTTAGACTAACAAAATGTAAAGGATATGGATTGCGTTGTCATTTCATTACTAATATTTCATTAAAGGTTCTATTTATTAGAATTTGTTTCAGGATCAGGCACTGGCAAAACAACACAGATGTAAGGAAAACTCAAACATGTTGAATCCTCAATGTGGTTCTTAAAACCCATTTCTGATACCTAAGCTGAACAGCTTCAACTAACAACACATTTGCAGTGGCTGTCCAGACGGACAGTGACATTTCCATGGTATCAGCTTGACTAAAGCCAGCACCTCTCCCCATAAAGCCATCAATATTTTAAAAACACCACTTCCTTTTAATGGCCAACTACTAGAGTTAATGTGCCGCTGAGAAACTTGTATATCTGACTGGCATCGACCCAGAGCGTGTGCATCATCGGTGAGGAAGTAAGGGAGGAACTCAGAGTTATAGGAGAGAAGGAAGTACTCATCCCTATAAACAAAACTTTTCTTGTGGGCATGAGGTCATGTATTGATTTAATGTATGCTCTAATGAATTTGTGTTTGCTTATTTGTTTGTACGTGGCTGTAAGACTGTAGAGGAACGAGGAAATAAAGAGGTAGAACAGGTTTTTATCCACTTGGGGGCAGTGTTGATCAGTTCATGCAAACATTGCTACTGATGTTAGCGGCTACTCCGCAAATCTCTGCAGCAGTTTTGATCAAATTTTTCATATCTGTAAGAGTTGAAAGTCAGAGGATACTGTGAAAAAAGTCAGAACTACAAGTTAAAAGTTTTAATCATACTTGAATTTATGCATGGGAAAACTGCAGTATTCTAGACATCAGCTACTTTAGAGTTTGCAGTCATTTTTCAATCATAGCTTTTGTTGCCATTTATGATAAAAAAAATAAATAAAATTTGCTCGCCGTCACCAAGCCGTCACTCCTGAAAACAGTTTACACAAGTTTGCAGACGCACATCTCGAGTGGAGCACTCAGCCAGCCACACCTGTCAGTCATATCTGCTGACGAGCATCAACGCACCAAGCTTCACAGGGCAATTCCCTATTTTTGTCTCTGTGGACGTCAGCAGCACTGTGCCAGCGCGACCCACTGACGTGGAACAATCTACTCTCTACACCTCTGTTCATCGACTGCTCCCCTGTCCCCTCTTCCCTAACTCCTCCTCCTCGCTAAAATAGGATGATCCCCAGCTCCTCGTCTATCAGACCAGAGGATGTGTCTCATTTATCATCAGGATCAATGACAAATAACTTTCCTTCTTTACTAGGAATATTTAAAAAAAATAGTTTAAGACACCTGCTCACAGTTTGAAGTTTTTCTGTGGTAGATCCCTGCTGTGACTGAGATCACGGAAAGGACATACTGTAGAACAGAGAGAATTTCATAAGGTCTTGGTGCTGCAATAGCCAACTTCGCACAGAAGCGAAAGCTGCACTTCAGTACCATGACACTTCTGTCTGGATGAAATTTCTGGAGTGTGTTAAATCTCCTGGTACAACCCTACACACTGAAAAAAAAGATTCTTTACCATCAATAAAAATGAAGGAATACTTTCGAGTAAAATGCAACTGAAATAAAAGTGTTATTTATTGAAATAATGTATCACTAAGGAAATATTCTTGGTATAAATAAATGTATACCAATCAAGTAAATTTCATTTGACCAAATTCCAAGACTTTAACACTTTAGAATGTACCTATGTAAAAGAATTACACGAAACATTTACATGTAATCAGATTAGTTAAAGTCAGCATTTTGGGCATAACATTTTTTTCGAGTGTGGCCACTGCTTATTGAACTTATT